>NW_005842511.1:945857-974203 GCF_000455745.1 Alligator sinensis | reverse complement strand
TCCAAGGAAGGGGGAAGGCAGAAAAAGCCTGGTGAAAGCACTGGCTCACTGACACCTCACCCAGAAGTGAGCTCTAAGGGGCCCTGTGGGGACCCTGATGACACACTCCAGGAGAATTTCCTGGGATGTTCAGAAAGCAGCATCAATACCCCCCACCACTAAATGGACCTGAGTCACTGTGGCCTGTGCACTATCACCTCTGACAAGTTATATTTCATGCTTCTTTTGATGCAGGCCCAAATCCATATTCACCTTTTTTGCAGCTGTCACACTGCAGACTCATACTGATTTTTGTTGCACAATACTCCTAGATATTTTTCTGTAGTGCTGCCAGCAAACTAGCTTTGACCCATCCCTGCCTTTGCTTCTGGGACCTTGCACAAGACTGAGGTGACCAATGCCTGTGCAATGGAAAGGGTGTATTCCCCTATAACTGAACCCTGGTAGTGTCTGAGCCATAGTGGATGCACAGACTACCCCATGCACAGAAATGGGTAGTCAATCATGGGGAAGACATTTCTTGTATCTGGATCTGAGTGGTGTTTGGAGGTGTGGTTAAGATGCATTTTCTATGGACTCTTTGCAACCTTAATCTTGCTCTCTAGGTACCCCAGCCAACTTGGTGTCATCTATAAATTTATTACTGTAAATACTATTCCATCCTCAAAATTATTAATGAAAATAGGTAAATAGTACTGGACCCAGTTCAGACCCCTAGATAATCCTATTTGATACTTTCTCTGAGTTTTTTTATCTAGACATTGATGAGTAGTCTTTGAGTGCAAGGAATTGGGCAGGGAGGCAGTGGTTGGGTGGAGAGTGGAGTTCTTGAGTTTTGGAGTGCTTTGGGGGCTACTTGTCTGTGGGGGGTTTTTTGTTTATTGTAAGCCACCCTGAGCCTTTTGGATAGGGCAGATATAAATCTAAAATAATCTTTATCATTCTGATCATTGTTATCCATACATGCAGGGTTACACACTCAGGAGTAGAATACCCCTGGACATGTACATGCCCATAATACCCTAAAGGTGGCCAAAAATGGTCACCTAGACAAACAGAATATTATCCTCTTACAGCATACCATGTGATTATATTACATAGTGATATGCAGATTTATTTTTAGTTTTTATCTATAGATTTGGGGTTATATACATCTAGATACCTAGAAAGGCTTTTATATATATATATACATATAATCTATATCTATCTATCTATCTAGAAGAGAAGAGAACTACCTCTCTATATCTATTTATAAAACTCTTTCTAGATATATATAGAGATAGATATGTCTATATATATCTATAAATATAAAATATAGATATAATATATATCTATATTTATACACCATTTTGAGAGCAAGAGAGAGAGAGATCTCTAGAAAGGATTTTATCTATCTATCTATCTATCCTTTCTAGATATATAGATATCTCATCTAGATATCTAGATATCTATATCTGTCTATATCTATCTACATGTCTATATAGATATCTAGATAAGCCTCTAGCATGGGGCTCCATGTATGACCACACTATTATTGGCAGGATGATTTAGTGCTTGGAGAAGAACAGCCATTGACTAAAAAAAGTTGGATGAAGTTTCTACTATATAGCGATCTACTATCTATATATTTGTGTGTGTGTGTGTGTGTGTGTGTGTGTGTGTGTGTGTGTGTGTGTGTATATATATATATATATAAACACACACACACACACACACACACACACACACACACACACACACACACACAGTGTTATTATTTTGTTCACATGCTTGAAGAACATTTCCAGATTCTCCTTTGAAATTACAATGCAAGTTCACTCCCATTAAATTCTGATCATCCAATTATTGTCTTGCTCTCTTAACAATTGTTTCAATTTTCCTTATATTGAAGTACTTTTAACAGTTCTAAACAAGCAGATGCTGGCATTAAAAAAATATATCAAACTTGAAATAAGAAGCAAGGTTTTAACTGCTAAGAGCATTTGACCACTGGAAGAGATTACAAACACATATGGTATATTCCCATCACCTGGGAACTTTGAAATCAAGAGCAAATGTCTTAGTTCAGCCACAGGATAGTGGACTTAAGGACAAAGCTAATGGGTGAAATTCTGTAGTCATGGCCTTTAACATCTATGCTATAGCAAAGCTATTTATGAATTTCCCATTAGTTACTGTGCTGAAAACCACAGCTACTCTGACTGCAGCAACAGAACTCCAGCTCAATTACTTCCAACTGGAGCTAAAGGAGACATTTGGCATAGATTGTGCAGGGTTTTGCCTTCCTCTACAGTGGGGGGATGGCCTTCTTCCTTGGATCTCCACGGCATATTTTAAAGATTCTTGCCGTATATATATATATATATATAAAAACCTTTTCTATATATCTATCAAGATAGATAGATAGATAGATAGATAGATAGATAAACCCTTTCATATTACTCCATATCCTAAGATAGTAGATTGTATATTGTGTACTACGTGTTGTATATTGATTGACATGCCATTTAATGAAGATCTACAATGTGCACAGCATGAACTGCAAATTGTCCTTTTCACTTCTTGGATATTCTGTTTCACAAATGTCAATATAATGCTTAAGACAATACTAAAGTCAATTAATTGACTGGAGACAACTGGCTAAGATTAGATCATGTTCATGTAAAGACGGGCTGTACATCCAGTGGTGTGAGGAAAAGCTGTGGTGATTTTGGTATCCATAAGATAGAATTGCTTATCATTGCTTTATCACTTTATTAGTTTGCTATCTATTTACTAGAGCCTTACTTTACTGTCTGAAGTGTTATTCTAATATCCTTGTTTGGTCAAAGTAAAATATACCTGCCTGTAACTTAACACATCTCCAGGAATGGCCATAGTCCCTCAGGGCCACACTATGCCCATTTTCCTTCTTCCTCTTCCCCAGCCTGGTCTCACTCTGTTTCCTACCATGTCTTGATGTTAACGTTAATATATCTGGGAGGAGGCTGCCTTCAGGGAACGAGAGTTGAGTTTTCAGTGCCTTGCCTCCACCGTGTTGATCATCAGGCTGCCAGTCTGCCCAATATACACTCTGCACCCTGAGCAGGGCTTGGTCTCTCTCTTGTCTGGGCCCCCTACCCTGTCTTTATCTAGGATTTAGGCCCACACAGATTACCAGGTCCCAGACCTTTGCAGGGCTCTATCTGGACTTTAGCCCCTCATAACAGAGTACCTCCTAGGCACCCAACCCATGGTCTCCTCCTCCCCTTTAAGCCACCCCTAACCTCACTGTTACCATAAACCCAAACCCTAAACCTATAATTTATCTCACTCCCTGCAGAGCTCCTACACTCAGAGGGTTCTGTGTCACAGTGACCTCACAGTCTTGTGCAAGGGCTTATATGATCCCTGATTCTTCCTCATTTTGGTCACCTAACCCAAAAAACAGGACTCAGACACTGCTAATCCTTAAACCTCCTTTAAATCTCCCTTCATTAGCTACTCAGCCCTGAAGTTCAGCTTCCTGAAGGCTACATTTCTACAACCTTAGGCAGACCATAAGGAAATCCCAAAAATCTGGGACATCATCTTGGAAATCTGGGACACTGCTCCCCCAGCCCTGTACTCTCACAAGTCAGCAGAGAGAGCTACATGCCAGGTAGGCATCAGTGCCTGCCAGACTTCCTTCATGGCACTCTGACTCCTGGCCAGACTGTACCCCATGCATCTGCATTTCTAGGACACCCATTATAATTCCCAGCAGCTGGCAGGACCCAGCCTCTGAAATCCAGGACTGTCCAAGTTAAAACAGGACATATGGTCATCATACCCAGCCTGCTTCCTGTAACACTGCTCCTGCTGCCTTCCTGTAGCAGGGGTAGGAGTCCCCTGCTACACTGACAGGCTGATACTGAAATCCTGCTTTGTTAAAAAGATACCTTACTGAAAAAGGACTTTGCTTACTCTTGTCATCATAACTAATCAGGAAATGTCAATAGTTTGTGTAATACCTATGATTTCCTTCATTTCTGTGTTTTCATCCAAAGACTAGAGGTACATATACAAAGCTTTTCTTTTTTGATGAAAGGATGATAGGAATGTATTAAAATACCCATGTCATCCGTTCCTGAATGTACCTGTTACAGCTACTCCAAATTATGCTACACCAAAATAATTTGACTGACTGTCAGTGAGTAACATAGCTATCTGAAGTACACATATGTGGGCAGGTTAAATTATAGGGAAATACATTAATATAGGTCCTAATATGACTTCATACCTCTCTGAGTAATTATTGGCCACAGGTGAATATCTTTCTTTGGCAACCCCTCACAGTTGAGGATGATCATCTTCCATAATTTTCTTATTGGTGTGTTAGAAGATGAGTGATGAGGCCTATCTGGGATCAATGAACTCTATTGCAAGTGAACATATTATGTGGCATAATATGTGAGATGCAAAGATTTTATAAGGTGATACTTCTATTGGACTAATTGAATAGATGAGTTAGTGATAGACAAGCTTTTGAATGCAAAACATTTGTCTTCAAGGCACTTCAACTGGCATACCGTATTTACTTGAATATAAGATGAGGTTTTTCCCCACCATCAACATGGGGTGGAAATCCTCATGTCTTACGTTCATAAAAGAAAACCTTATTAAATTCTTTATTTATCATTAAACTGCTGCCAAAAGCAGCATATGCTCACTGATGGTTCGAACAGTTCACCCAGGATCCATTGGTCTCTCAGCCTGTCACCTATAATTAGCATGGCCCCACCCTCCACACGATGGAGCTGGACCAGGTTGCACTGTACCTTATCTGCATATAAATTTTTGAAGGATCCCAGGACTCACAACAAGAACACCTGGTTCCAGTCCTGAGTGGGGCTAATTAGCATGTGGATGCTGTGTAGGGGTATTTGGAGTACACATGCATACTGAGCAGCGATGAGCTGTGGGGTCGCCATGCCTTGAAACGCTGTGGTCTCTGGTGGTGTCCAGGCCAATGAGCTATATGGTAAAACATGAGCCTTTTGTTTTTGGACTAATGCCATGCATAGTTTGTACTATATATAAGCAGGGACAGAAGTGCTGCTTAAAAGTATGTTTACGGAGTACCTGTGCTACAACCTATATGCAAGTTACTACATGGATGTTCCTTTCTAGATCAGGATTTTAAAATTTGCTTCTCACTTCCATGTGCTCAGGGAAAGCAGGGTTTGAGAGCAAGGAAGGGCAGAAGGGGCTGCAACAGAAAAGAGTTGGAAGGGTAGAAGGCAAGGGGTCTACCTGACTGCCCAGATTTATCTTCCCTGCTTCTTACTTCCATGTGCTCAGGGAGAGCAGAGTTTGAGGGTAAGGGTTTGCCCTCCTCCCATTGTAGCAGTGGGAAGGGGGGCAAAATCAAGGCAAACCTCCAATAATTAGATTCTATTGCTGAAAAATTATAACAAATCTGTAATTTTCCATACATAATATCTATTTATTGTGGGGCTGGCTTATAATTAGGGTTATTTTATTTTCAAGTAAGTACACTAGCATTGCCTCTTGTTACCTACATCTTTCCTTTTTTTAATGCTGATATTGGTGCAGCAGCACCTTCATATTCAAACAATCATACACAACTACTAACCAAACTGACTACTTACATTCCAGCCTCTTCCCCCTACAGAAGGTGACCTTCATTTACCACCTCAAATGTTCTTATTGGTTTTGCACATTTTTTTCTTTGCTTTTCATTTAACATTTGCAAACATTATTAAAAAAATAGCTACACTTTACCAACTGTAGATAAATGAAAACAAAATTTATTTTCAAGACTATTTATGTATATTTTCTTTTACGTATTTTAGATATCAGTTGGACACAAAAAATTGTGAACTTTTTAATCCTGGTGTACTTTGGATTTAAAATATACTATAACATACAATGCAGTGGGGTCTATGTTCCATAACTACTAAGGATCACAAAGATAGAAACTTAGGAAAATAGGGCTGGAAGGTACCTCAAAAGACCAGAGCACCACAGGGTTGGTCCATATCATCTAGCCCACGGAGCTTCCCACATTAGTTTCCACTGTTCGTACTGTACTATTTGAAGTTATCATTTGTATCAGTTAAATCCTCACATTGGTAACACTAATTGCCAATCCCCTGCCACCAGATTTCCTATGCACAATATCTTGGTCACTTCTGATTTAGTTGACTCCCTAGTCAAGAAAGAATCATCCCTACCTAAACTATCCCAGAAAAAAAAAAGTTTGTTAAGCCTGCATTTACAAATTTCCAATAATGGAAACTCCATAATCTCTCTAGGCAATCTGTTCCAGTGCTTAACCACTCAAACAGTTAAAAAATTCTCCCTAATGTCTAACCTAATTGTCCTGTGTTGCAATTTAAGCCCGCTACTATTTGTCTTATCCTCTGTGGACAGAAAAGAACAGTTGATCACTATACTTTTTATAACAATTATTTTCACCTTTGAAGACTCATCAAATCCTGCTAAATTTTCCTTTCTCTGAACAATATAATACTAATTGTTCCAATTCTTTTTTTTTTTCCTCAGATGCCATGAATTCTAGGCCTCTAGTTATTTATTTGCTTTCCAATGGACTGTTCAGAACCTTAATCTTGTTCTCCAGCTACCCAGCCAAATTGGTGTCGTCTACAAATTTACTACTGTAAATTCTATTCCATCCTCAAATTAGTAATGAAAATAGGTAACTAGTACTGGACCCAGGTCAGACTCCTAGAGAATCCTATTTGATACTTTCTCCAAGTTTCTCATCTAGACATTGAGTGTGATTATCCTATGAGTTATGCACCCACATGCTGTAGTTTTGTCTATACCATATCTCTTTAACTTACTCATGATTATGTCATGGGATGCAATACTGAAAGCCTCTCTAAATTCTAATACTCCCTCTATAAGGCTCATTACCTCATCCTAGGGGGAAATAGGTTGGTCAAAACATGAAGAACTTTTCCTTGACAAACCACCTTGGCAGTTAGTTAGCATTGTGTTATCAGCTATATTCTTAAAACATGATTATTTAATATTATGCTTCAATATCTTTTCAGGTATCAGTCAGACTAGATGGTTCATGGTTTCTTTGGCTCCCTTCCCCAACCTTTTGCCTCTGCTTCTGCCTCATCAGTTCTCATAGATAACACCCATTTGGATGTGAGAGTGAAAAGCTCAATGGCAAAGTTTGTGGATGACACCAAGTTATGGGGCAGTGTGGTCATGTCAGAAGATAGGTGGCAGATACAGGTGGACCTGGGCAGGCTCGACAGTTCGGCAGACTGGAACCAGATGAAGTTTAACACTTCCAAGTGTAACGTGCTCCATCTGGAGGCAAACAACCCTCAACATACATACAGGCTTGGTGGTGACAGCTTGACTTGCACCACGGCCAAACGGGACTTAGGCGTAATGATTGACCACCTTATAAATATAAGCCATCGGTGCAAGGTGGTGGTCAGCAGGACAAATAACACACTGGCATGAATCAACCATTGCATCTTATGTAAATCTAAGGAAGTGATACTCCCTTTGTACTCAGCACTGGTGAGACTGGAGTTGGAGTACTGCATCCAGTTCTGGGCGCTGCACTTCAATAGGGACATGAAAAAACTTGAGAGGGTCCAGAAAAGAGCCACCTGTATGATCAGGAACTTGCAAGGCAAGCCATATGAGGAAAGGCAGAGGGACCTAGACCTCTTTAGCTTAAAGAAGAGAAGGTTGAGAGGGCACTTGATAGTGGCTTAACATTATATCAGAGGAGTGCATCAGGAACTCAGCAGCATCAGAGGGTGCTTGGCATGCCCCCCCGCCCCTTGCAGTGGCATACCAACAGGAGGGCAGAGGGTCGGTCTCCCAGTGGTACTTCTGGTTTTGCCAGTGGCACTTCAGCAATTGGCCACTGGGGCACTCTGCCCCCTGCTCAGCAATGGGCTGCCAGGGGACCCCCAAGCTCAGTGATTAGATGCCCCCCACCCCCAGATTCAGGAGACACCAGTCACCCATGCTTGGGCAGGTGATGCCCAGTTGGGGTGGGGCAGGTGTGGGACAGAGCCATGGCTCGTTGGGGAGTGGGGGAGGAGGCTGCTGCTGCTGTATGCACCCCGGAAGGGCATGGGGGGGCATGCTCCCCCAGATCTGGGCCAGGCAGGGTAGGTGGTCTGCAGCCAGAGCTGTGCTTGGCTCTTCTCAGCAGAGACTGGGCTCAGGTCAGGTGGCGGCAGCACTTGGAGTGGGGCTATGGAGGGGGCTGCAGCCACCCCAAATTTCACCATAGCCCCACTCCCATCTCTGCTGCTGCCCACCTGTCACAGCCCTGGCTCTTCCCAGTGCATGGCAGGAGGTAGGGGTTGAGCTGGGGCTGCACTGCATGGATGGGGGCTGTGCTGGGAGCAGGGCTACAGCAAAATTTGGGGTGGCTGCAGCCCCCTCCATAGCCCTGCTCTGTGCCACTGCCACTCACCCTGAGGCCAGTCCCCCCCGAGAAGAGCCCAGCACAACCCCTGCTCCAGCCCACAGCTGCAGCCCACCCACCCCACTCCGGGCAGATCTGAGGGCACATGTCCTTTCCTACCCCCCGTGCCCTCCTGGGGTGTGCACAGCAGGAGAAGCCGTCCCCCCAGTGAGCCGCAGCTCCATCCTGTGCCCATCCCTCCCTGGCTAGGCAATGCTTGCCCCAGCCCCCTCCTTCCCTCACTGTGGGGGGGTGTTGATCTCCCCCACCCCAGGCTCCTTCTACCACAACAGACCTATCAGCTGCACACTGCTGGACTCTGCTCCTCACTGCCTGCATGCTGTGCTATGGCTGCATGCACTCACAGGCATTTATCAGCCAAATTATTGGCCACTTCAGGCTGATTTCTCATGTAGTCAATTTTCTTTATATCGGTACCAATCTGATATTAGATCGATGCATCAGTGCACCTCTAACACCTTGGCCTTTCAGATTTTGTCCCAAGTCCCAACATATTCTATACTCATTCTTAAAATACATGGTCAATTTTCCACTTTTTGCCTTATTCTTTTATATTTTAAATTATTAAAGAATTTGTGATTTAGTCTAGCAAGTCTCTCACTATGCTTTGTACCCATCAGCATACTCATAAGTATGCTCCTGTGCCTTTACCATTGTCTCTTTAAGGAACAACCAACTTCTCTTTCTCTTAGCATGGCCTCCAGTGGGAAACTGCCTACCAGTTTTATGAGTTTCTTAAAATCTGCTTTTCTGAACTCTACAGTTCTTTTTATTATGCTTTATTCTGTTCTGCTTTGTTCCTTTCCTTAGGATTATGAATTCTATCTTTTGATGATCACAGTTGCATAAGTTACTTTCCAATTCAAATTCTCAACTGCCTCTTAAAGAGTAAGAAACAAATTGAGAAGAGCTTTGTCCCTTGTTAATATTTTTACAATTCTACCAAAAAAAGAGACACTAATACCTTTTTTACCTGCCTGGGAATTTTTTTCTTTTTCATTTTCAAAATGAATTCCACTGTGTAAAATATGACAAAAGCTACATGCTACACTCAGTTAAGATGCTGGTGTACAGATTATATAACTTCAAACGACTTGTCTTTTTATGAAACACCACAGCCAAAATATCTGGTTTGACTTTTCAAGTAACACCAGAGCCAAGGAGAAGTGATGAAACACTAAAGATAATAGGTGCTAGGTACTGATATTAATGTGCTAACATTGATGTAATGTTAATATCGAAACCTGAGAGGCTTGAGCACTGAAACATCCATAATGATGCCATGAAATACAGTAAGGTATTGATCATTTGGAGCAAACTTTCCTCACTATGGAGAGGAATGGGCAAGAGAGACAAAGCAAAAGAGCTATGATTTCACATCATCAGGATCCAGTCCTTACTTCTGTAACTATGCCATGTTTGCAATTGAACGTGCAGATCTTGGATTGGCCTCTTCAGTCATTTCTGGACTAACTGATGACATACCTACTTAATGAAAAACTGCCATCCTCATACCGAGGGCCTGCCACCACCTCTGAATAGCTGCCAGAAGAAGGTGCTCTAATTCCTGACACTTCTGCACCTGATCTAATAGGAATTCCTTATTCTTGAATATGGGTAATTAGAATTATACACAAAAATCTAGACAATGCATTACCAGGGTCCCTGTGCAATGGTATTAGTACTTCTCTAACTCTACTAGAAAAACCTAGTCTCATGGCTTTGTCTCACATTATGCATAGGATGTGTTTTATTTAGTTCACAGTAAGCATTGCTACAAGTTAAAATGTTTCTGAGCAGTGGCACTCTAATGCTTACTATAATCTTAGTCCTCTAGACAGAGCTGGAGCTGGCTGTGTAGTTGACAATTGACTGTTAGGCAGTCACAGCCCCAGAATGGCACAGGAGCCAATGAGGACTGCTGAAATTATCTCTGTGGAGCAGTCCCACAATAGTATAACTGAACACTATCTGAAGACTCCACCCATGACTGGACCACGGGGATAGATGGGTATACCCTGTACAGGAGGGATCGTGTAGAGAAAAGGGGCGGGGGGGTAGCTCTCTATGTTAAGGAAAGCTACACGTCCCTGAAAGCCGATATTGGCGAACAGGGTGGATGACATCCTGGTTCTCTCTCCGATACAGCTCTGAGCATGGTGGGTTCCTAGCATTACTAAAGAAGATCGCACTTGTTCTTGCACACAAGGTGCAATTCTTTTCCGATGCAGAGTGGAGTGCCACTTGAAGATGAGCCAAGGTACTGTAAAGAGCTGTATCTCTCCCTCATCTGTCTTGCTTCCTTTTTGGGAATGTCACGAATGAATACCCTAAAAGAATTCAGCTTTGTTCTTCCAACCAGCTGTTGCTCAGCTGGAATACTGCAATTGTGAAATCTGCCCTGGAAAATGTGTATTTGTTTTGCTCTGCTTTGTTTTGTCATCTGCCGAAGTAGGAATGCTCCTTTTCATTCTGTGATGGTTGAAAAGAGGGGCTTGGTGTTGGTGTTATATAGCATAATTAGGAATTATCTATATATGTAATGCTGCCTAAGAACTAATTCAGCAAGACCTCTGTTTCCAGAACGCCTATGAGAAGTACACGAATATACAGAATTGAGCTATAAGGTGGAAAACCCTTCCAGATGGGGACTTGTATTTTTTAATATGTAAAGCATTTAGTGACTTTTGAGTGCTATATAAATACCAAATAGCACAGAAAAGATACAAATGGCACGCAACCGACTGTCAGTGCAGCAAATTAAGCTTCTGTTTATAGCAGGAGTGTAAATATAGGGTTAACGGTTAATTCATTTAATGATGAATGTGACACCACTGTGTTATCCTGTAAGAACGTGAATAGAGATTTGCAGCAGACAACATGCTGTGAGCCCAAAAGAATAGGAAACTACTGCCTGCTTTTTTTAAAACTATTGCAAAATGTGGACACAATACTTGGACATAATAGACTGTGTCTGACAACATTTGTACAGTATGTAGCGGAGTGAGCCCCACTCAGCTTCCTATAGTTATCCATATATAGTGACTAAAATTGCAGACACTGAATTAACTCTGAATAACATATGAGCTGGAGTGACAGCCTTCATGTGGTTCTAGAAGGATGAGAATAAGATAGATGGCTGTTTGTGTAGATGTACTAAACTGCAAATCCAGGGGTCCATAGAGTATGGAAAATATGCCAAAAGCTGGGTTGTCCCTTCCATCCCACAGACCCCATTGATTTCCTGCAGGGCAGGAATCCCCCCTTGCAGAGCAGCTTGCAAGATCAGGGTAAATCCATTTCTAGTAACAGACTTTCTCACGCACCCTACCCACTACATTCACGTTTCTCCACTTAGCCCACCTTGGCATCCTTCTGAACCCTGTTATTTTTCAAAACTATTTGGAGAATAGAGAGTGAGTTCTGAATGCCAGCAAGCAACTCTGCCTCTACTGAACCAAGCGGAGAAAGCAGTTGCACTTGAATTTCCCAATTGCCAATTCTCCTTTTTCCTTTCTAACACCAGAATGGAAAGAGCTTTTAGCAAAACTCTCTCTCTAACTTTAGCGGCTGCTCCAGTACCATATAAGGAGACGGGCCATTTCCAAGATCCAAAATATTGAGGGTTTCAGGAGGTTGAGAAAATGGCGAGTTCATATTTATACAGAAACAAGTGGTATGTCAATCCAAATCACAGAACCCGTGCAAAATGCACTCTCTGACAGGAACGCCGCTAAGCAGCGGCGTTCAGCGCCTCGTTTTTAGGCAATCGTCAGGTAAAGCTCCATCTAGAATAGATTGAACTAAAGCAAGATGACAGGAACTGGGAACCCCCAAATCCGAAAGAAATAGCTTTAGGGATGAAAAAGGAGAGTGTGTAAATAGCAAAAGTAGAGGTACCACATTTTGGAGCCAATTGCTTTAGAGAATAAGTGTGTTTTTAAAAACGGATTAAAATAGATTTCTGCAATGGAGGAGCAGGGAGTGCACAAACATTTTTATTTTTGCTCTCAAGCAAATCCCGGGACGTCATTCTCCCCCTGTACTCGGCCTTAGTGAGGCCGCAGCTCTGGAGTAGTGTCCAGTTTTGGGCTCCACAATTCAAAAAGGATGTGGAGAAGCTTGAGAGAGTCCAGAGAAGAGCCATGCGCATGATCAGAAGTCAGGGAAGCAGACCCTATGATGACAGGCTGAGAGCCCTGGGGCTCTTTAGCCTGAAAAAGCGCAGGCTCAGGGGTGATCTGATGGCCACCTACAAGTTTATCAGGGGTGACCACCAGTATCTGGGGGAACGTTTGTTCACCAGAGCGCCCCAAGGGATGACGAGGTCGAATGGTCACAAACTACTTCAAGATCGTTTCAGGCTGGACATAAGGAAGAACTTCTTTACTGTCCGAGCCCCCAAGGTCTGGAACAGCCTGCCACCGGAGGTGGTTCAAGCGCCTTCATTGAACACCTTCAAGATGAAACTGGATGCTTATCTTGCTGGGATCTTATGACCCCAGCTGACTTCCTGCCCTTTGGGTGGGGGGCTGGACTCGATGATCTTCCGAGGTCCCTTCCAGCCCTGATGTCTATGATATACTTCTCACCCAATAAGTCTTAACTTTACTATCATACAGTAGCACTTAGCCTGCATTTTCCTGCTTGGACTTGTGGATGCTTGTGTTTTAAGTGCAGTTAACACATCCTAAGTGTTATGCGCAACAAGGCCCTCATACATTCTAAAATCACATTTGCCTTTTTTTTTTTTTAAATAGCTGCAATACACTGGCAGCTCAGACAGCCTGCCCCCATTATATACTAAGATTCGTCTCCTCAGTCATTTCCAACTGTTAATCTAATTGTCACTATTAATTCCTAATTGCATGAACCTGCATTTTGAGTATGCATTTTGGATTACCATATTCATTTGCATTTCACACACCTTTCCCTCAAAATTTAGTAATAGAAACTTGGCGTGTGCATATTATTAAACAAGGAAAATTTCCACAGGGGCTAGAGGTGATGCATAGAGCACAATTCCCTTCTTCCGCCTCAATTCTGCTCCCCCTGCTTTAAGGTCAACAGCTACTATTTTAACCTTCTCACTGCTGCTACTGAATTAAGACACTTAGCGTGTCAGTCTGAATACAATAAGAATATAGCTCTGAGAGGGATAACATTCTAGCTGTTGCAATAGAAGCATCTCCCACAGAAGAGGGGGAGTAAAGATGATGAGAGGACTCGATCCCCACCCCTCTCCCCCTTCATGGCCAGAACCTACAGCCTCTGCATCAACAGGTAAGATTCTGTCTGTTCCCCCACCCTTTCTTTCCAGGGGAATTTTTTTCTTAATTCTGCCTTCCCAAAAGAAAGTGAGTACCTTTGGGAGCATGTGGTATGCAAATAAATACAGTATTTAATTTCAACTAACATTTGTTATTTATCAGGGTTATTCAATTATTCCCCTACAGTTTCCTGATCCTCCCCAACTTGTCATAAGCAAATTTCACTAGTCTTGTCATTCCTTTTATGCCAGGTTAATTAATGAAAATGTAATTGGCTAAATTTCTACCAAGACAGTCCCCTGACAAACTCTACTCCCAGCTCAGAACATCCCCTTTCAACACTACCAGATCCCATTTTTCCAGCCAGTAGCCAGTTACATTATGCACCTTATAGACTGTCATGATGATTCCCATCTGCTCCCACTTAATAAATTCTCATTTGATATCATAACATGTGCTTTTCTGAGGTCCAGTTACATGGGCTAAACCTGGGGTAGGCAAAATTGGTGAGGCCACAGCTGGAGTACTGCATCCAGTTCTGGGCTCCACACTTTAGAAAGGATGTGGAGAAGCTTGAGAGAGTCCAGAGGAGAGCCACATGTATGATAAGAGGTCAAGAGAATAAGCCTTATGAAGAGAGGCTGCGAGGAATGGGACTCTCCAGCCTGGAGAAGTGAAGGCTCAGGGGTGACTTGGTGGCAGCCTATAAGTATATAAGGGATGTGTATCAGGAACTGGGAGAATGTTTGTTCACCAGGGCACACCAAGGGAAGACAAGGTGTAACAGTCACAAACTGCTGGAAGACTGTCTTAGACTGGACATAAGGAAAAACTTCTTTACCATCCAAGCCTTCAGAGTCTAGAATAACCTCCCTGCAGAAGTGGGTGATCTAACCCCAGCTGACTTCCTGCCCCTCGGGTAGGGGGCTGGACTGGATGAACTCATGAGTTTCCTTCCAACCCTAATGTCTAGGAAATCTATGAAAGTAGGACCCACGGGAAGGATCTGGCCCATGGAGGGATTTTGTCTGGCCCCCCAGTGGATCCCACCTGTTCCAGTAGCCATCTGGCTTTTGGGATGTCCTGCCATCCCCAGGTGTGCAGTAGACCTGGAGAAGCTCCATGGCTGGACTGCATTTCTAAGCAGCCCAGAAGGCAGTGGCTCCTTCCAGCTGCCACCACTGCTGGCCCCAAACCCTTGGTACTGGCAAAGACCTATGTGCACAACCCCAGCCCTGGCCTTGGCCCACCTCATGCTTATTCTGGACCCACCCTGACCAGGGCAGACCAGCTCCAGACCAGCTGGGACCCATTCTCACATCACTGGCTCTGGACTGCCTCATGCCTGCTCCAGATGTGCCCACCCATGATGAGTAGCACTGGTGAGCTGGGAAGAAGCTGCTCCTGGATGCAGAAAAAAGCAGACACATATCCTCAACACTGCTGGGCCTTTCTTGCTATGGCCATCCAGAGCCCATGCCTAGGCTGCCCTGTGATTCCTCTTCGACACTGTAACCACCGCCTCCAAGCCAACCAGCTGGGCAGTGGTAAAAGTAGAGAGGAGACACAGGGAAGCCCGGGCATGGGATCTGGGTGGCTGTAGCAAAAAGGGCCTGGAAGCAGCAACGGGCAGGTGGCCACTTTTTTCCGATGTATAACAGCATCTTCTGCCCAGCTGCTGCCTTTGGTCATCTTTAGCAGGTGTGGGGCTGTGCATGTGGGTCCCAGCTTGTCCGCTCCAGCCAGGGCAAGTCTGGAGTGGGGTGTGGGGTGGGCTGGGTTGGAAGTAGGGAGGAGCCGCAGGGTGCACAGGCTCTGGGCTGTTGTGGGAGGAGGCACACAGAAGGGGTGCTGACCAGCCAGCAACAGATCCCCAGAACTTTCCATGTACACCACCAGCCTAAATAATTGCTGACCCCTGGGCTAAACCATGGTTTTCACTTGTCTAAAAAAATCAATTGTTTTAATCAAAGTTGAGTGTCACAATCTAGCTTTTATAAATCTATGTTTCATTTTCCTCAGATATCCATTTTACTTCTGCTGTTTAATTATGCTTTCCTTCAAGTTTGTTCTGAAACTGCATATCACGGAGATCAGACTAATAACACCTGCAGTAGTACTTTCCCCTGAGGTACTCACACCACTTTTTAAATATTAATAATGTGTGTGGTATTTTGCAATCATACAAAAGTTGGACTTGGATAATATTGTTATAATTACTTGCTAACAGACTATTATTATTTATATTCTCTAGTCATACAGTACCATCCCTGATTTGACAGATTCATTAAAGATCCTTGCTATTAGACTTGCAATTCCATGTGTTGATTCTTTCATAATTCTAAATTGTAGATTATCTGGTCCTCCTGATTTAAATAAATCAGCTTGGAGTTTTCCTTCTATTTCACTTATAGCACTTGTCATATACTTTCTCCTACAGGCCTTTGTCTGCTTATTGAATATCATTGTTCTTGTTGAAAACTGCAATGAAGTATTAATGTTTTAGACCATTGTCTTATAACTTTACTTCATTCTCAATTTTAACAGCCCCTTTTTTTCTTTCCTTGATCTTTTTTCACGTTGTTAAAGAAAAACTTTTGTTATTTTCTTTAATTTCCTTTGTAAAGCCTAACTTATCTTGGCTTTCAAAAATTCTCACTTTTTCCCTTTTCCTACATTTCTTGAAGGAGTGATCAGTGGAGAGGTGTTTTTCAATCTATGTAGATTCTTCATTTATTCCCAACATACTTATGGAGATGAAATTTATTCAGTTAGATCCCTTTCCTACAATGTTTCCTGCTTTCTCGAAATACAAAATTCCAGATGGTTCTAGTTTTGTTTGGGTTGTTTTTTTTTTCACTTGAAAATTTCCATGCCTCCTCCACATTTGAGTCCCTGATTTTTTCTGTTCAGTTGTTTCCACTAATTAGCTCTCTTAATTTCTCAAACTTTACCTTTATGAAATTGAAAAACTTAGTACAAATTTACTTTTGTTAATTCTTCCCTTTAAACTAAATCCATTCATAAACACTTAGTAACTATGTTGGCTACCTTATTTCAGACACTATCATTTTTAGTATCTTCAACTTTGTAATGTGATTTTTATCCTTATTCTGGCAGATTTTGAATTTTAAGACTTACTGCTGCTCTTATTTTTAGCCCATGTATTTATTTATTTATTTGTTTGAGAACCAGCTAGATTAAAGACAGGGTAATTGGGTAAAGAGAAAAAGCAAGAGAATAGCCTTTAGTCTCTGGTCCTGAAGAGGATGCTGTTATTGATATTAGCCCATCTTACTTTTTTCTTTATGTATATTTCAGACAATGAGTTAAATGTATGCCCAGAATATATGACAGTTGTATTTTCCTAAGATAAAACATATCAACATCTATCATTTGTTTTGAAAATAAGAACTTTTGCTCTATAAAAAATGTGAGAGATGGGAATTGGGTTTTGTTTCTGCATTTTACTTGCTTGCTTTAAACAAGTATGAAACAGGAGATATCATGGTGTGCTGGAAAATACAAAGATCTCAAGTTGCATATTTCATTGTCACCCTCTACAGAATTTGAATTAGTGAAAAGAAATCATCTAACCTGCTAAGGATAAAGGAAAAATCATCTTCGGTACTAGACAAATCTAGTATTAAGAAACGCCCTAGGTCTGTGCATTACTTCAGTTTTCCTGATAGTTGTTTAACAACTATTTACACTAGTTTTTCGTTTGGTGTTCGATAAGCTCTATATAGAGAAAGAAAGAGGTTTCAAATTTAAAGATAAAGTATAGGTGCTAACAGCCATGTATAGTTCTTTAAAGCATTGCGGAACAGTATTTTAAGTCTGATCTATATTTTCCCTACCTAAACATGAACAAATATGATTCATATCACAAGGAAAATATCCTTTCCTCTGAGGCTTCACTCCAGTAATCACCACAAAGCTTGATACTATTCTTTCCTTATATGTTCAACAGCTAGTTTTGAAGCATTCAGATAACAGCAAATAATATGCATTTGTCTCTCCTAAAAATATATATATTTCCAATACTACTTCTTTATTCTGTAATGTACACGTTACTGTTAAACACCAGAATGGTTTGTTCACATTGCAAAATAATGGAGATAGTGCCTTTTTGCTTAATTTTATATTTGTGCCTTAATTTCAAGGCATTAAATTACTAAATATCCTAATATTACTTTAAAACCTATACAAAATGTAATTTGTTAGTCAATTGAACTGCTAGAAATCTTGAAGCCAGAACACTACTGATCCTGGCTGCCTGAGGGAAAAAGCCTTCAGTACCAGAGTTTCCAAGGTATGACAAGTGATTGAAAGAGGCATTCCATTATATCACTGGCTTTGAAACCAACTTAAATCATGGACTGACACCTGTAAATATTGAACTCCTTTGTTTCTTTGACCAAATTAGTGGAGTCTAGCCAGCAGGAGAGGCAAGCAGATAGGTGATCAATACAGGCATCATTTATAGAACAGAATAAATGTCACTCAGCAATATAGCAGCAGTTAGGAAGGGAAGATCTAAGCTGTGAAATTTTTTGAATTTAAGAACAAACAATACCATGTCTGATGCAGTACCAAAAGTGAGATATTATCATAACAACAAGCCTTTGATGATCTTTGCAATAGCCTTTTGATGGAATGCCAAAAGAAAATTTTAATAATAAATAGCAAAAGAATTAGGACCTTGAAAAGACCTTTAGCGTAGTCTGAATGAAGAGAAAGAGGGATGGATCAGTTCTTGAAAACCCAGTACTTCTAAGTCCTATGTTCATCTATAAATTGAGAGAGACTGAAGGCAGCCAGTAACTTTATGCAATAGAGCCTCCCCAAGGCCTTAGCAACTATGCCCTTCACAACTAACTAAGACTTCTGAACTGCAGGAAGGACAATGGACTTCCAAGAGCCAGACAGTCTTTCCAAATATCTAGGCTATCTTGTATAGTCAGTGGCAGAGTATCCAGATTTTTTCAAGACCGTTCATTTTCAAAACAAATGCAACAGAGGTAGCCATAAGAGTAATGGTCCTGAAACAGGGAGTCAGGGACTTCCTGTTACTTTAAGGGCAGAATGGTTGTAATTCCCAAGTGAAGGGAGTTGCCTATCAGGGGCTTCAAAAGCCATTAGGAACTGATGAGGCACTAGTGCAGAATGGAGGACTCTGCAACAGGGTAATAGGACCTCACTAGAAGCAACAAAATAGTGCAATAGGATGGAGCCCAGCCCAGATAAGGCAACTGCTCCTGCAGCAGTTAGGTAAGCCTGTAGTCTGTACCAAGCAGACTAGGAATGATGGACTGTCTGGGATCTGCCTGTCCTGGAGACTGAAAACAAAGAACTGAAAGGGTAAAGGGTTTAGCTGTGACATACAGCCAGATTGCTTAGCAGTTTCAGTTATAGCCCAGCGGCTTACTTTTTGTTATGGTGCATATTGGAGGACTAGGAAGGGACTAGCAGGGGACGTTGGAGATCCCAGCAGTGCCTGAGGGGCATGCAATTGCCTGAAAGCCCATGAGGAATGAAGTCCAAGCCCATGAGAGGCAAGACCCAAGCACCACAGAGGCGAAGCCTGAACCTGTGAGAAGTAAGCCTGAGCCTGTAAGGCGTGGGAGCAGAAGCTTTGATGGGTAAATCCTGAGCATATGCAAGGGAGAAACCAAAGACCATATGGGCAAGATCCAAGGTCTAGCAAGTTGGCACCAGGACCAAGGTCCACGCTTAAGATAGGAACAATGTTCAGGTACAGCACCAGGCCCAAGCAAGACAGGGACTCCAGTAAAGACCCATAGAGGCCTAATATTGGACCAGAGGTAACACCCACTGAGATAAGTAATGAGTAACACCTGTGAGGCATGGGCATGGGCATGGCTGTAGGGGAGGTCAGAGTCCATGAAACTAACCCATAATGTGATTGGTGCCCTAGTGCATTGACTGGCAGCAAGTGAGGGCCATTCTGGATACCTGGGGCAGCCTCTTTTTCTTGTGTTGATTAACTACAACAAGGCATGGTAGGCAAGATGAAGGAGGAACACTCAGAGAGCCAGAGTGCAGCAGGTCACTAGGAGGCATCATGGCCCTAGGCCTGCCACATGTCGCAAAAGTACAAAAGGGTAGTATACTTGATGTAGTTCTTGTGCTGTAAACTCCTCCCTTGAGAACATTCTGCTGCCAAATTTGAGAAGGTGAATAGAACATCAAAATTCTCTTGACAACCACTTTCAATCATACTACACTAAAGTAGCTAATTAAAATAAAAGACATTAGTGAGAGGATCATGGTTACTTGGCTCACAGCTATACTCTTCCTCCATGTAGTGTGCTGATAGGCACTAAAAGAATCCCCCTTTTTTCCACCCCGTGGCAGGAGGTATTGTTTCTACAAAGGATACTCTTACCACATTTCAAATCTAGGATGCCTATGTTAGGTTTCTAAAACCTACGATGACTCCCACAGTGGCTGAGAACTACCTGAGGAATTTCAGTACCAGCAGACTGTCCAGGAAGCACCTAAAAGCAAGACTACAAGGTTCAGAAAACCTGAAGGCATGGAGGGGGCACCCTCCCTTCACAGTTACTTTGAGTGAACTTCTTACTTTCTATACAGCATTGTGTCTTTTCAAAGAAGTAACCCTCCAATGAAGCAATAAGTATCCAATTTCCTCCAACAATTCTCTGAAACATATCTACATCTTCCATTTCAGCAGAGAAAATTTTCTGTGCCTTCTGATATAATATTCTCTATTGAATGACTTCTCTTCTCCCTTAAGATACCATAACCTCCACCTAGCAGGCTGACAGTATTCTTTACAACAGTTCTAACTAGTGTTTCTATTCTGACAGCACTTATTCTATTTCTGTGTATAAGTCTTGAATGTCTAATCATCACTGAAACAAATCTACATTCTTCAACCCATACATTCTTCAAATGTCTTTTCATAGCTTCATTTGCTCATTCCCTTCCTATTTCCACATTGCAAACCATATTATGTTTTTCTGACATTCCTTGATTTACTTTCCTTTTTTCTTTTTTACTCAGTCTTTTCAGTGACATTTCATTTTTAGGCTAGCAATATCATTCTTGTCTGTTTCCATTTTTGCTCCCTGCATGACACCCTCCTCAGCCTTACTTTACTACTGGATCCTAACATGCTTTCAGCATTGCACAATCAAGGTAATTCTTGATCCTAACTTCTATTCTGTTGTTCCCTATCATATAGTGTATTTGTGAACAGTAATGCTGAACGACTGCTACTACCAAAAAACAATCATTATCCTACTACTGGTTAAAACATTATCCTTGATGCACCATTTCAACTCTCTTCAATCTTTTGGACAACACATTTCTCTTAATTGCCACATCTCATGCAGTATATTATTCTTATGGAGTTGTGAAACTTTTTTATCCTCCATCTCTATTGTCTTACCAATATTTGGGAAGTTTTTCTGGAAAAGAGAGGCTTATTTGGTGTAATTCCCTAAATGCACTATATGCCATTTACAGTATATGTCTACATACCATTTACAGCCTGTAATACCTGTTATAAAGATATACATATGATTTAACAGGCGTTTCTCTCTCTCTCTGATAGTCCCTATGTAGAGTAATGAATTACACCCAATGAGAATGCCTGGCTAACCTTTAGCATTATCACACTTCAGTAGTGACTAATCTGAATGGCTGACAAACAATTAAAGACTTGATCTAATTTTAGGGTTACCTATTCGGTTCTAAATTATAGATTTACATCATGATCTTGCAAGTTTTTAGTCATAAGAATAACTTTATGCATGAGTACTCCCATTTCAGTGAAATGAATTAAGTAAGTAAACTTAAATGCATAAAGGTCTGCAGGAGCAGGAGATCAAATAGAAGGGTTTTTATTGTCTGACTTGAATTCTTTATTAGTTTTATCTGTTTTAATTTATTCCTGTTTTTGAATATTCATTCATCTCTTTTCCATTCCATCTTTACACTGTTTAGCACATGGAGGAGTTCATAGTTGTTGCAGATAAATAAAATTAGAACCATGATTATCAGCATTATTACAGTTAACAAAAATATAATTAGGGAATTCCTGAATATGCTTGCTCTACTGTACTTCTTTCATAACAATATATACATGTCTCCAAAGTGCTGTAGACTTTGGAGTTATCCCATCACCAAGAACTTTATGACTCCACATGGGAGTAATCATCAGGAAAATATGAACACTTAGGAGTTAATTTACAAAATGTTACATAAGGTTTTAATGAAATGAAAAAGTTAATGAAAGCTTTGCCTTTAAATTCCACAGACAGCTTACACCTTAGGGAAAATGTTAAAACTAACACCGATTAGAAAGAATTCTGCTGTATAACTCTTTTCTTTCTTTTGCCCTAGAATGTTTTTTTAAGAAAAACTACTCGTGTTTCTTTTGAAGTTATTTGCTACTGCTTATTTCTTACTTTAAGTGAAAACCATTTGTTTTTTAAATTACAGCAGGTTGCTCTGGAAATCACTGTGTGTCACATATAAAGTATTTTGTCTTTTAGTGACAGATAAGTAGCAGTAACAAAAGCCAACATTGTTTCATGCAAATGTCCTTGGTAATAAAAAACAAGGCAAATATATAAAATATTAAACGATATGTAATATATCATTAGAATGGGTTCTAGATGGGGGTTATTTTTCTTCAAGAGTTTCCATATAGTGTAAGAAGCTTTTAAAAAAAGAGATGCTTTAAAAGTAACAACAGATATACCAATTGACTTCTATAGATTTAACACTGTATTTTACACTTACTGTTCACAAAAATGGGACTGATTCTCTAATTGAATCAACGGATCTGCACTGGAACTTGGTGTAATGGGGTGAAAAACAACATTCCAAATCTGCAATTCAGACATTTTAATCGCTCTCTTTCCATTTGTTCTTCATACCTAGCACCTTCAAACATGCAGAAGTCATGCCGAGGCAAATCAGTTCTATATCATCAAGTTCTGTTTCCCTTTCTTAAATCATTGTGGTAGGATTTAAGTCTGACATTACTTTCTAAGAGGGAAAGGCACTATACAACCATCGGACATCTTGCATTGTTGCATACCTCGGGCCTAAAAAACCCGATTTGACCAGCCTGCATATGAAAGACAATAATAAATATAGGTACAAATGTGTGGGTACAAGTAATTGAATGCACAATTATTTACTAATACAAAATTGGATGAAAAAGTAAACACTTTTTCATGCACATACCATTCTTAATTTGTATTATTCATGAGAAGACGTCATTCAACAAAAGGAAAAGAAAGGAAAAACAGTACAGTACATCAATAAGGTTTATGAATTTTACTTTCAGCATGGATATGAATGTGCATATATACAAACTGATAATGTCTTTAGAGAACGAACTGTATCTCATTCACAAAACCCATAAAGTATCCATAAAATATTTAACTCCCTTAGGTTACTAATAATGCAGTACTTTGGGATTTGCACCACCCGAGGATCTGGCTTTTCTTATTAAAACATTTACATTTTTAGACTAATTCCAAAAAGCTAATATATTAAAAATCTTCAGATTAGCTTTAATGTTTCTATCAATTTTGTAATAGCAAGTAAGATAACTTAGGAAGGTATCCTTGTAAAGCAGTTACAAAGCTCATACAGAAACTGTACGTATAAAATAATAATCTTTTTAGTAAACCCTGCCACTTTTTATCCTGGAAAGAAAATGTTATTGGCCAAGTTCCATTTCTTTAAAAATCAGAGTTTACAATGGAAATATTGAGGGGCCCTTTACTATACATACATCAGACACATCTATGATGTAATTAATCTTTCAAAAATTTTGTAACATTTTTCGTTCCATGTATTATATAATTCACCAGAATATCCATCTTTTATATTACCATGCCTCAGCCTCAGATAATTCTCATTAGTTCTGTTAATATTCTCACTTTCACAAAGTAGGCCATGTATTAAGTATTCATAATTTTTCATACAAATTTCATCATTTTTAAAGTTTCAGTTTGACACAGATCAATTAATCATATTTTGTCACCATATCTTTCATTTTATTACTTTTTTCATTTCCATAAAAGCCTTCCTAGAGTAGTATATATCTGCTGCTGTAAGTACAGTGAATACAGTCATGTTCAGCGGGGTTTTGATACCTCATACACTCACATTCAAAGGCACAATGAGGCTGAGGGTAGGAGGATTTTAGCAGCGATTCTCAACACAATGGGGCAAAAGGAAGCATAAGCCATTAACACAAACAGTAACAAAGGCAAAGACCCCAAGAAATATCATCATTTGACTTGATATAGTGAATTTTCTTCCCTCTATGTACAAAGCAATATACACCATGCTTTAAATGTTCAAGAGTATAATATTAAATAATTGTGTCCTTAGTTTATATAACATAAAAGCAGCAATGAAAGCTAGATATAAACTAGCAATAGCAGCTAAACATCTGCAGCAGCTTTTCCTCCATTCAGAAAAACAGTCCACACTACCTTTCTCTTTTACTAGAAAAAGACCATCAGTATTCTGTGTGATGCAGGATATGTGGAAAGAAAATTTAAGGGGTAAACCAATGTATCTCATGCTAAACATAAGCCATCAAAAATGCCATGGTGTTGATAACACACACCCACAGACATGGCATCTGCATTCTATGTCCCTATAAATTGTTACTTTTTACAGATTGGGATATTTGTTATCAGTACAGAAGATATTATAAGCCATAAGATGTCATAAATGGCAATGGCACGGCTACTTTTACTAGCTGAAAAATGCTCTGGAAGATTTACACATATAAACTCCCATTAACTGCAACAAGAAATCATAACCTTCAGCTTTGCTGATTTCAAAAAGTGAACCGTGATTTTCTAACATCCAAAATCCAGCTGGGAGATGCTATTAGTGGAAGTCATTTATAGCTGTTACCCTTTCTACCATGGAGAAAAGGACTATGTTTGAGTCAACATGAGTCATCCAACTGCCTGTGCTTGGCTGTTGCTGTGTTTACTGGCCCTTGCATAAGACTGTCGGTCTCTAAACCTGATTCAAAGAACTGGAGACAGTCAAATTCTTCTGGACTGTTACAACACAGAAGATTGCATTCTGACTTACCAAAATGGATGACACCTTCCTGGAAGCAGTCTTGCGGTCAACATTACTTCAGCATGTTTTTAAGCATTGCAAACATTAAACAGCAGAGACTTTTTGTGAACTTCAGACACACTTTCCATAAAAATTCCAACCCCTCCCTCCCCCCAACCTCCTCTGGTAACATCACTCTTTTACATATATTTCTCATTTCTACAGTGGCAAAAATGTCATTTCTAGACTCTTATCAGGTCACCAGGTGTAGTCACCTATTTGAAGTATTACATTTTCGGTCTTCAATTATCTGATAAAATAGATCTGAATCTATTCACATATATCATAACAATAAGTTGGCTTTTCTCCTTTTAAAGTTTTGTAAAATTCTTCTTGATGCTCTTTGGCAAAAATTAAGACCATGAAAAAGGCATATTTAAACGCATAGTATGCTACACTTCACCAATAATGATCAGAATGTGACGAGTGAGGGCAGTAAGGCAGTTAAATGCTCCACAGCTGGTCCTGTTTGGGAGTGGGCCTGGCTGTCAGTGGTTTAACCACCCCAGCTAGCCCTAGTTGCTGCAGGCCAGTAACTGTCTGCTTATTAGCAGAGCCTTGTAGTGCCCAGCAAGCTATTTGAGAGGACAGATGCTTCTGTCTAACCCTGGGCTTCTGACTCCTTGTTTTTGGTATTAGGTATTGAATATCATGAATAGGTGTTCTGCACTCCTGTCAATAAGCAGTACTATGATTATCTCCTGTTACTGCCTGCTGTTATGCTTGAAAGTTTTCAGTTAGGCCTTTTTGCCTGCTTACAGAAATTCAGGGAGGTTAGAGCATGTTACAAATGGCCATGCTATCTAAATTAGCGTAGGGAAATCAGGGGGCTAAAAATAGCTCCTAGTCCTTGTGGGTAAGGGAGAGAGCCCCCCATCTCCCCACATTGCCTCACAGACCCCATAAACCCCCCTAATCCCACCAAACCCTCCTGGACCCCAGTACCCCCCTGCATACTCCACCTGCCCCCATGCTTCCCACTGCAGACTCTGCCTGCCCCTCTGATCCCCACCATGGATCTCCAAATCCTTCCTAGAGCCTGCTTGCTCCCCTGAATCCCCCTGGGCCCTCCAGCCTGATTTATCTTAAATTGGCTGGCTATTTTTAACTTGATCTAATCTCCCCCTAAACTCCTCAAATGTCTGTACGCAGCCTTTATTTAGTACAATAAAGATGTTTGCTCTGTTGCTCTTTCTCTCTCTCTCTGATCTCACTGGGACAAACAAGCCCCTGCAATATACAGAACTTAAGTTTCCTTGTCTCTACTTTTGCTTCCTAGTTTCTCAGGCCCTGCATTCTGCCTGGTTATTCCTAGTTCCATGTCCTCATCCCTAGATCCTGGTTGCTGGCTTCCTTGCTTCATCTTTGCTCTTCGTTTCTGCCCATAAGTTTCTGGTTCCTGTCTAGGGACTTCTTGTTCCAGACTCCAACCTCAATCTCTTCTGCTTCAGGCTGTTTTTCCAGGTCCTTGCTTCCTGTACCCTTAGGTTTCAGTCCAGACCTCTGTCCTCTTACAGCTGGTTCATGGCTAAGCTTGGTGATCACCTGTATCTTAGTTACAATACAGCTATAGCTGTCTGTTCTGGCTAGTGACCCTCTGGCTAGTGACTTCAGCCTGGATCCCTGCCTCCTGTTTCTGATAGTCTGTGTTTTGTGGTTTTACTTGGGGAAATAGGGCATGTTCTGGTCCTTTATAGACCTCAGTCCCATGACCCACCTCCTCCTGATCCCCTGACACCAGTAGGAGTCCTAGCTTTCCTGACCTTGCTTATTCCTGATCCCCTTAGTTGCGACTCTTTAGGGTCAAACTGCAGCTGCTTACATCCTGGTCATACCTCTGACATAGAAATAATAACAACAACAACAACAACAATAATAAACCCTCATATATATGATGCTCATCCCTTCCCCAAATTGTTCCTTAGTACATGGGTCCTTATAAACACGCAATAGTACTATAAGGGTTTGGTTTTGTTTTTTAACTCATCAAACAGGGACTCAGGGAATGAAAGAAGACAATGCAAGTACAACAAAGAAAGGATGGGTCTGGGGCTTATATACAATGCTGGGATTGGGACTCCCGTGTTCCTCCCCAGTTCTACGACTTAGATCCTAAGATGAAATCTTTAGTATAAATGTATTACCATCATTAATAAGACAAGTGAAGAGGAATCAGAAAGTTTGCTCAGAAACCCCCCCCCAACCCCCCTCCCCCCCAAACAAACAACAAAACATATCCTGAGTTACTTGGAAGTGGACAATTATGTTTAAGGAAGAGTGAAACAGCAGCAGTCAGTTTTGCTTAACACATTTTATATTAAGCCAAGTTCAGGGACAGTACAGCTCCAGACAAGTCGCAGAACGTTTCAGAGAAAAACAGTCAAGTGGATCTTGCACATATGTCATTTCTAGACTCACTTTATGATGCACCAGTAGACCTTTTATTGTGTAGGATCTTCACTGTAATATCGCAGGACTTATGCCAATTCAACCAGGCATTTAACACATAAAGGACTTATGTCATTTTCTGTTTCAAAATTTCTACCCAATGGCCAGTGGAAAGGCAGATATTTTAGTGGAATTATATGGATAAGTTGGAAGCCTTGAACAAGCATGCTGAGCAAGAATGACTGTTCAAGAAGAGACTTAGATAAATATGATTCATACTAGTGCCTAATACTACCCATATATTAATTTTAATATGCAACTAATATGTTGTGATGCTATGTAATGTAGGGTTGTGGACTATCTAGATTTTAAATGCTAGCCTTTGGCAGACTCTGTAAGTCAATCCGGGACCACACAGGCATCAGAATGTCAACAAAGCTGAAGGTTTACAAAGCCATCATCCTTCTGACCCTCCTTTTATGCCTGTGAAACTTGGACCATTTACCAACGTCATGCCAAGAAATTAAACCACATCCACTTGTGCTGCCTGTGAAAGATACTAAAGATCAAGTGGCAGGACAAGATTCCAGACACCGAGGCGCTCAGAGGATCAACTTTCCCCAGTATGCACACCTACTGAAACTGGCACAGCTAAGATGGGCCGGCCACTTCTCAAGAATGCCGGCCACTCACCTGCCAAAGTCTTCTATGGTAAACTGTCAAATGGAGTATGCTTTCACAGAGCACCAAAGAAGCGGTACAAGGACACCCTAAAGGTGTCCCTAAAGAGTTTGGGCATTGACCCAAAGTTGCAGGAGCAAATCGCTCATGACTATCCATCCTGGAGGTCCCAAATCCAGAATGGAGCATTGGCCTTTGAACAGCAACGCATGGGAGAAGCAGTGAAGAAACGCGCGGCCAGGAAAATGAAAACCTCCCATATCCAGTCCTCATCACTCTCCTGCCCTTGCTGCAGCAGATTGTTCAAAGCAAAGATCGGACTTATAAGTCACCTATGTACTCATGTGACCTAGCCTCCACCA
>NW_005842511.1:934989-945847 GCF_000455745.1 Alligator sinensis | reverse complement strand
TCTTTCCCTTTTTTCTCCTTCCATTTTTGTTTCCGACTTCTTTCTCTCTTCTTCCCTCCCCTCACTCCACTGGATGCAGTCGTCTTCGCCCACGAACGATGAAAATATATATGTATGTATAGATTTTAAATTTAGAGAAAAAAAAAAACCCAGCCTTTCTAAAAAGAATTAAGATGAAAAGCTGGACTTTTTGCAACATAACAACAATAATAACAATAACAACAATAATCATAATGTCTTTTTATGATGCTTATCATGAGTATCTTTACAAGCTCTATTCTCACCTAGAGGAAACTCCATTACATAAGCAATGACCAAACTTGAACTTAAAAACAAAAATAATTTACAGAGCTATGATCTAGGCTTGTCTCTATAAATAAAATAGTAGGAGGAAAAAATTATCATTAAGCCAACAATGTTGACAAATGAAATCTCTGGATGATGATTTGAGAAAGCAAAATTTAACAACAACAAAAATGAACATACTGCATCCAAGCACAAAAACCTTCTCAAAGCTTTAAATAGAAAGATTCTTTGAGGCAGAAAGATAGATAAGAGTTCTGATTTATATGTACTGGTTCTGATATAGAGACCAGTTCTGATTTTTTTTTTAATATAAGAAAAATGTATAAATATAAGAATGATCAGTATCAACATGGGGAAATTAACTTTGATAAAAGAAGGCTACTTTCCAGAACTAAAATATGTTTTGTATCTCAACATTTGATTCCCATTCCCTCCACCCCCACATCCCCAAAATGTTAAGCAATGTCAAAACACATATGGTTTGGAATATGCTGTCTTTGAGATTGTGGATGTAGCATGACTGGGTCCCAACAGTGGCTATGACACCCCCAGTGGCCCAATGGCCACTGCCCTGCACTAGCTCTAGGTATTTTCCCTTTGCAGTCATCTGCCATGCAATGATGTAATACATAACTCAAAGGGAAGCTGCCCCAATGTCCTAGAGTATGCCCTCATCCTACCTTCACTAGCAGCTTTCCTCCCAGACCCTGCTAGCCTTAATTCAGTCCTTCCCCCTCCCAGCCCAAACATGTCCCAGGGCATCCGTTACTCTATAAACTATTCACAGGCTCCCATCTCCCCTAGAGCCATGCCCATGCCTCACAGATTTTACTTGATATTGTTCTGTCCCTTGTAAAGGCTTCAGTTTTCCTGGTTTCAGCCCCCCTTTCCTCTGGCTGCAAACCTTCAGCTTTGGGCCACCAACTCGGGTTCAGCTCTCCTGACTTCAGCCCTGTCAGTCATGAGTCTTTCAGGGCCTCTGGCCCGTCTCCTGCTCTGCTTTCCTGGCCCAAGGAATTCACTGTTCTGGGTTACTGGGCCATTGGTCTCTGCTCTTCTGTGCTGGTCTCATCCGTCTTGGGCTATGGGTTCCTGACCCTGTTTCTTGCCCCTCTTGAGCTACTGGTCTGTGCCTGCTCAGGTACTGGGCCCCTGGCCCTGGCCCTGCTCCTATCACAATTTAAGCCTCACTCCTGGCTGCGCCCAGGGAAGTTGCATCCCTTGCTGGCATGGCTGGGACCTCCAAACTTTTCCTGTAGTCCCAAACCCAAACCATCCATCTAACAAAACAAAAACATGTAAGCCCCTTGGCTGTAATTCAAACCAGAATGCTCAGGTTGCAACACAAAATGGTCTCTTTACTGGGTACCAGCATAGCTGCTAGCTGTATGAACAAAGCTTCCCTACTCTGGGCTACATCCTTCTTGTAAGCTCTCAGAGTCTTATTGGTAGTCCCCAAGCAGCTTAGCTGTCAACCTAGCATTTCTTTGCATCATTCTGTCCAGGAGCTCCTGCCTCTGCAGCTTTCAGGGCTAGACTAACTGCCTGCTCTCATGCACTGGCTTTATGTGCCTCCTAAGCCCTGCCCCTTCAGCTCCCTGCAGGTGTTCCCTCCCTGTGGTTGATGAGCTGCCTGCTTTCTCAGTTGGGCTTAGCACCAAGGCAGGCTACTTAGCTATCAGGTGCTCTACTTCCACTCCCTGGGTGAATCACACTTCCAGGATTAGTCCTTTCCTGGGATTAGTGGCTGTCCACTTGCTGGCAGCTAGCTCCTTAATAGCTAGCTGACCTCCTGGCTGCCAGTTCTCCCACAGTCAACCTATTCTTTCCCATAGTCCCTTGCCTGAGTGCAGGTGTTCCTTATTTTCTTCTTTTAGTTCCTTCTTTTAGTGACAGGAGGACCTGGCTGCCTGCCCTCTCACAGCTAACCCCACTGCCCTGGGTCCTAACCGCAGAGTTTTCTCTCCTTAAAATGGCTCTTGTTACAGAGGCTCTTGTTACAGTGGGACACAGTAACTCATTTGGAATGGCCCTCCTCCCCCTGCCACACACACATTAGGGTGCACTAACTGCTAGACACATAGCTTTTTATGAAGCTATACTGAATGGCTTCAGCATAGAGAATTTATCTGACTGGTCACATCCATTCAGCAGCCTGCTGAAACCAGACACGCAGATCTGAGGAGCTAATGTCAATATCAGAACAGTCCTTTCTCCCTCTTTCCCCTCCCTTTTCTTAGTTTCTGTTTAGCTGCAAGCAAGCTGGCTTCAAAACTCAAAATGCTTTGAAACTCTCAAAATGTTTCGAGTGCCCTCATTTCATTTTGAAGCTGTTTCAAAGCCTCTCATTTCATTTTTATTTCACTGTTTCAAGCTCAAAATGAGTTGAAACAGCTTTGAAACAAAACACCTGTCAACATTTCGCACAGCCCTACAAGACAGGTCTCTATTAAAATAATCTGTGGTCCACTGCTGTATATTTTATAAAGCTAGGAGAACTAGTAAAGAAGCAATGGTTACCTCTGCAGATGGTAATTACTTACTTACTGATATTAGTTAACTGCATTAAACCTGCATTCTGCCTCAGTTAAAGAGAAAACAGTGGCAGAGCCAAGCTAGATGAAGATTTGAATATTCTTAGGTGGCATACATTTCTATAAAAATTCAGGGAATGGTTATTTCATAGGCTGGTTTTATCACAAGTAACCTTAATAGCACTGGAATAATAAAACTTTTCTGTTTGCTGTTAGAGTTTTGCAATGTGTGGAAGAAAGCAAAAACTGCCATTCTCAAGGCTGAAGTGTCCATCACCCAAGCGATGCACATTTCATAATATAGTCATACTAGGAGAGAAGACCTCTCTCAAAAGTACATCTAAGGGAACATGTGCATGCTACAGTTGTACTGAAAAGTTTGGGGAGAGATTGATTGGTTGGACACAGGTACATTTGGAGCATTTCTAAAGGGCAGAAGCTGGTATGTTGAAAAGCCATGAATGATACAAATGTAGTAAATTTCAACACTGCTTTATCCAGTGTATAAATAGATCATTAGAAGACTGCTGAAAGCATAAACAGGTTTCTAGGGCTGAGAAAAAAAATAGTGGAAGCAACTAAGCTATAATGCTCTTAATTTTTGCTACATTATAAATTGTTTAGCATTATACTCTCTTATCATTTTCTGATGTCTCTACCAAAGCTCAAGCATATAATATATGACAATATTCAGTGTGAAACACTTAGTACTTACAGAACTGCTGATATTTTCTCAAATAAACTAACTAAAGGATTTTTCAGACTAGATATTTAATTGAAAATCTGCAAGTTGCTCAACTTTAAGTAATACAAAAAACACTATTCAGAAAATAAGTTCTAAAATTTCACTTCAATTTTTTTTGTTTTTTGGGGGGGGGTTTTGGTGGAGTGGGGAGGTTGCTTGTTTTGCCAATTATTCCTTTAAAAATATTTATTCTATTTTTCTTATTATATTTTTTACTTACTGCATTGTTCACTTTCCTAATGACAATTATGGCAAAACAGGGGCAGGTCAGACCTTTCATAAGTTTTCTTTATGGCACACTGCAGCAATTTAAGAAGATGTTAAAGTTGTCTAAGGCACAACCAAGGGATCTGGTAGCACATTTAGGTGCTTGTACTCATGATGAAAATTGCCTTTTTTTGTGAATTAACCGCATTACAGTTTTCATGTACAGCTTTTTCTAGTGCTTTTCATATATATATATATATATTGCAATTCAGAGTAAAACACATCCCAATGTATTTTAGTTTGGATCACCATGAATTAAACCAGTGCATCCATGGATCTGTCATATGAAAACAGAAATTCACTTAATGGCATGTAATGAGCCCCTTTGTCCACCAGATGTCACTGCACTTTTTGTGTAGTTCACCCCTTTGACCACCAGATGTCACTTTGATTTGCAGATAGAAGAGAAAGGATACCTGCAATTTGCCATTATTTCTGTGTAATGTTTATTTTTAGACATGAGATGTAGCAGCTCAGCCCAACATGAATCAATCTTCTGGTCACCTACCTGGACAGACACCTGGCACATCCCCCACCCTCCACGCCCCAAAGCTACAATCATATGTACATGGACAGAGTCTTTTACTTACACGAACTCTGTTAATACTGCTCTATCAATGTAGCAAGTTCTCGCACATTAATACAGTTACAAGTTCAGGACTTATCTACTGGTTTAGTTTCTACTGGCTAGCCCAGGAAGGGTGAGAAATGGAAAAGCTGTAGTGAAATTAATGAAATCTGTATATAAAGAACTACTTCAAAAACAGACAGAAATCAAGAAAAATTAATTCTGCTTAAAAATAATAACCCCTATTTTTCACAACATGTCCTTGGAGAGCCTAGGTAGACCAGGTATTTCTTGGTTAGATATTGAAGCTTTTGTTTGACGCACCTCATGAAGTTTTTGATTAAATCAGAACTAAAGGTCTCCAGCTGGATAACAACTGTGAAAGAAAATGCTCTCTGAGGGAATATAGTCCTTAAGATATAGATCAGTGGATGTTCTAATGATTACAAATATATTTCAATTAGAAATTAGGAGACATTTAAATTGCTGTTTAGACCAATTAGATGTGTCCGAATCCAATTTCTATTCTACTCCTGAGGCAAAATCTAACTTCTACTCTAATTTATTTTTCAGTATGCAGGCATCCTCCCCCCTCCTCCCGCTCACCTAGAGATTTCTTTTGTTTCTTTTTTTTCTTTCTTTTTTTTTAAACCAGAATTACTGGTTCTACCAGTTTTCCCATTTCAGGTGAATTTGTAAAACAGTGTTCCTTAAATGGCTTGAGCCAGAGGACATGAGGTTCCAGCCTGTAGTGGATTTTGACAGCTGCAGGACTAATCCTACAGACTTTACCATGGCAAAGCAGCAGTCATCTTCTTACTGAACAGGTAATAGGAAAGAGATAACAAATGGGGATGAGAACTTTCCTGAGCCTTCAGCCCAAACTCCAACCTGCTTGATATTCAAAGAGGATTTCTTAAATCTTGGCCTTTTTTGCATGCAGAAGCACTTTGTGCCTCTTCTGCTGAGGGAAAGCCAAGACATGTCCCAAGGCATGTCCAACTCCGCTGAAACCAGGGCAGACCAGAAATCTCCCAAGCGTCTGTCTTTGCCACACCAGGTAACCAGCCTGTAGCTGAAGACCTGCATTCCTTCATACTTTTATCTCCCTCCCCACCTCCCCCCATTTCTACCCATCGTCTTCCAAATTTCCACCTATTTACATTTTCACAGACTTGTTATATTTTTAGCTTCTTTTCTACCTTGGAGATCTCAGAACAGCAGCAGAGTCTCCCACTGCCTGAGGATGGGTGTTTGTGCCTGAAATCTTGCAAAGAACTTTTTTCCTCAATTATTTCAGCTATGTGTAGATGAAATGAGAGGTTTGTGTGCATGGCACTTTAAAGCAGGCTAAATGCTTTTGCACCGCTTTAATAGTGCCGGTGTTTGCACACCTCAGTGACATATTGAGCATTAATTTCAGCTATAGGAAATACGGCAGCACAATGTGCCTTAAATGACTTGGGGCACAGCAAGCTAAAACCATATGGTCATGTGGGGGTGAGGGCTGGATGACCATGCAGATGACCACAGCTTGGCGTGGGGCTCCCTGTGGGGAGCTATGGCTTGCGGGGAGGGGTGTTTCAGAAGTGAAGGGATTACTGGTTTGTCAATGCCCCCTGCTATAACGGAGTACCAAAGAGATCAGAGGGACGGGTTGTTATATGGCTCCCCTGCTGTAATTTACTGTGAATTAAATTGCACACTGAGCTTAATTCAATTTAAAGACTGGTACCTGTAAACATTGACACATCAATTTAAAATAAATCTTTTTTAATTTTAATAAATGCTATTTAATTTAACAAGGATTAAACCCCACCACATGTACAAGCACCCTTTGATAACAGTCTTTCTATACCTTAAGAGCAATTATAGAGAGGATGGAGATGAGCTTTTCTCTGAGGCTGTTAGGGACAGGACTAGGAAGAATGGCCTCAACCTACAGGGGAAATTTAGGATGGAGATTAGGAGAAACTTTCTGACTATGAGGGTGGTCAAGCACTGAAGCTGGTTAGGTACACACACTGTGGAAACTCCATCCTTGAAAGTTTTCAAGAGCAAGTTGGACAGGCACTTGGCTAGGATGATCCTGCTTTGAGGAGCAGGGTGCTGAACTATGGTCACAGAAAGAAGAGCAGCTTTCCGCTCTTACTCTTAACACTTTGCAGCAGGCATTCTGAGTTGCAACATTCCCCCCCAAACAAAAAGAAGTTCACTGTTGGATTCAGGGGAGAGGGGGGCCTGGAGAATGAAGCTGCTGGATGTGAACCTGAATCAGCTTCCCCTAGCAATGGCCCTCCTCCCTCCCATCTTAGGCACTATTTTCAGAATGGGGAGGGGGAAGGAGCAGAGGGAACTTGTTCTAAGGGTTCCTCCCAGCATCAGGGGGGTCCAATCCACCCGCCCCACCCTCCAGTGCCCATTGAAAAAACCCCAGACCAAACTCCCTCCATTCCCTTTCTCCCCCTCCTATTCTAAAAACAGCTCTGAGGCTGGAGGGAGGTAGACAAATGGTACTGTTAGGTTTGACCTAGAAACCACTACACATAGCCCAAGCAAAAGTCTCTGTTCTGTAACTAATGCTCAATTGCAATGATAAGGAGAAGACAGTCTTAGATAAAGGAGACTTGAAAACAAAAATAGAATTAGTGGAGTAGGGCAGAGAGCTGATTTAAATATTAAGATTCACACCCCTAGGTGGGGAGAAAGTATGCTAATGAAACATACATGTATGGAAATGAGATACATAGCTAAAACACAGGTATAGAGACATGCGCAGTAAAGAACTCCTTGCGTCACTCCCTTATAACCAATTAGCAAACAAGAATGCTTATGAAGGTCCAATACTCCTGTATAAAAGATGCTCATAATTAAGACTCTGTGTGCTTGTTACGTGAAATTATTCCGCTTGCACCTTGTATTGCTAGCAATAAATCTTTATACTTTCACCCCTGGTATCTTTATTGGCTTTTGCATACCGGGCACGATCCCAGACTTGAGCTGGGGCTCAACAGTTTTTGGCACCCCAGATGGGACTGCCTTAGATAACTTTGCCCGGACTAGCTGACGACCAGACACAGCTCTTCCTTATCAAATGTCAGGCGCGCCCCGGGATCTCTTTTCCCGGTGAGACTTTTGTTTCAGGGGGAGCTGGATTGCTGAGGCGGCAGTAGCCTAACGGTGCAAAGTCATAGAGTGAAAGTATCAGTAACAGGCACCTGGGTGAGAGGGTAGAAAGGGCATAAGGCCTACCGTCAGCACGCCTGCCTGGGATTATCTCTGTAAGTATTCTGTCTGGCCCGAGTCCAAGACCAGTGATTTTTCCCCTGTGAGGACGAGGACTAAGAACAGATCCCTGGATCCCAGGTAAGTCGGACGGTCAGGACCGGGAAGGCAGCCCTGAGATGGGTACTATTAACAGTAAGGTTAGGAAATGTACCCCCCTCTCTTGTGCATTGGGACATTGGGCAGAGTTTGGTGGAGATCCTATGACTAGGAAGAAAGCTAAATTCTTCTGTGAAACTGCGTGGCCACGCTATCAGCTAGATGATCAAGAACATTGGCCTCCGGAGGGAAGTGTTAATTATAATACTATCTTACAATTGATTTTGTTCTGCCGGCAGAATGGTAAATGGGAGGAATTGATGTATGCGCAAGCGTTTATGTCTCTTTGTAGAAATAGAAAGGTTTTGGAGGAATGTGGACTGGGGGAGGGAGTTGGGGTCTGTGAGATGACTTTGGTAGCTAATAAATCCTGTCCTGGACTGTCCGGAGCCGGAGGCTCTTCCCCCTCTGCTGCCTTTACCATATTCTCTTCCTCTTCCTCCTCCTCCTCCTGATACAGCTGATTCCTTGCTGGCATCTGCTCTTCCTGCTTCTTCCCCCCCGAGGCGGAGACTGAAAATACTCCCCGACCTAGGAATCTGGAACAGCACCAGCCCTGGCTGTCAGGTGTTTGGCAATCTCCAGATTCCCCGACTTCTCCTGATATAACCCCGGGAGGTGGGTGGAGAGTACAGTTAAGAGCAGACTCCGGGGTTAAGGGAAAACATCACAGGGAATCTGATCCTGGCCGTGGGAAGGGAAATGGGGTATTTCCCCTAAGAGAACAAGTGGTACCTGGGCCTCTAGAAGATGATGGGGAGCCAACCTACCGTCGAACCTTTGTGCACATTCCTTTCACTACATCAGATTTGTATAATTGGCGGAACAATACCCCCAGCTTGAGAGAAGGTACTGAAAAGGTACATAACCTGTTTAAAATGATTTTCAAAACCCATAACCCAACCTGGGCAGATGTTCAGTCTCTTTTAGATATCCTGTTGACACCAGAGGAGAGGAGAATGGTAGTGGGCAAAGCCCGTGAGTACGTGGAAAAGGAGATTACTGCAGGGAACTTGCAAGGAAATAGGGACAATCATGTCCCCACCCAGGAGCCAGATTGGAAACCAGACCAAGATATGACCTCTATCCGTGCCTATCGAGAATATATCCTCCAAGGATTGAGAGATGCTGTGAAAAAACCCCAGAATCTCAGTAAGGTGTATGAGGTCCGACAGGAGACAAATGAGACCCCGAGTGCTTTCTTGGAAAGAATTTACACTACTTTCAGACAATACACTCGTGAGAACCCGGAGGATACATCAAACGCTCGCATGGTAAATATGATTTTTATAGGTCAGAGTGCACCGGACATTAGAAAGAAATTGCAGAAGACAGACGGAGCAACAGGTATGCCTATTTCCCAACTAGTAGATATTGCTTACCAAGTATTTACTAACCGAGAAAGTGTTCAGGAAAAGCAACAGGACAAAAAAAGAGGAGAGAAAGATAAAAATGCAGGCAGCCCTACTGGCAGCTGCAATCACGGGAAAACCTAGAAATGAGGGATCCTGGAGACAGCCTCAGAGACGGGATCCATTAGAGAAAGATCAGTGTGCCTATTGCAAACAAAAAGGACATTGGAGGCGGGAATGCCCCCGTCGGAAAGTTGGGGAAGGTGAAAAGAAAAAAGAGGAGAGCAGTGGACTGTTTGCTTTTGGAAGGGATTCAGATTGAAGGACACCGGAGGCCCGGGAGGGAAAGATAACCCAGATCCCAGTGTCCCCTGATGAGCCTCTGGTTAAAATGCAACTAGGGGACAAAGATGAATTGGTAAATTTTCTCGTTGATACAGGTGCTGCCCATTCTGTCTTAACTCAAAAACTGAAACCTTTAAGTAAAAAGGCTGCGCCGGTGGTAGGGATTACAGGGAAGGCAGTAACACGACCCTTTTTTACAGCCAATGACCTGTAATCTTGGGCAGACTGAAGTCACCCATCAATTTTTGTACATGCCAGACTGCCCTGTTCCCCTTTTAGGAAGAGACCTCCTCTGTAAACTGCATGCTATGTTGTCATTCCAGGATGGGCAAATGTTTTTAACAGTGCCTTCTGAAAAGGGGTGGCATTTGCAGGCTTGCCTTCTCGGCCTTCTCCGAGAGGAAAGTACACCGGATATCCCTCAAACCCTGCTCGATGCTGTTGTTCCATGGGTATGGGCAGGTCATCGACCCGGAAAGGCTAAAATGCTGACCCTGTAAAGATTCAACTTTTGCCAGGGGCCCAGCCTCCATGTGTGAAACAATATCCAATGCGGATGGAAGCCAGGAAAGGAGTGAAGCTGTTAGTTGAACAGTTCCTGGAGTATGGCCTTCTCCGTGAATGCACATCAGCTTTTAACACACCCATCTTGCCTGTGAAGAAGCCTAAGAGTGATGAATATCGTTTCGTCCAAGACTTGAGAGCTGTAAATAAAGTGGTTGTGAGTATATACCCTGTGGTTCCTAACCCGTACACTCTGTTATCTGCCTTGAATCCAAATCATAACTGGTTTACGGTTATTGATTTAAAAGATGCTTTTTTCTGTATACCAGTAGAGAGGGGATCTCAGGAAATATTTGCATTTGAATGGGAAGACCCAGATACTAGCATCAAGACTCAGTTTTGCTGGACTGTCTTACCCCAAGGGTTTAAAAACAGCCCAACCCTATTCGGCACTGCATTAAGCAAGGATCTACGTAGGCTAAAACTGCCACCATCCTGTGCTGTCTTGCAATATGTGGATGACTTGCTTTTAACAGCCACCACTGAAGCAAGCTGCTTGGAAGGAACAATTTGCCTCCTTAATTTTCTGGGACAGGAAGGATACCGGGTGTCCAAAAATAAAATGCAGCCCATATCCCAAAAGGTAATATACCTGGGATTTGAATTACAGCCTGGTCAGAGAGCCCTGTTGCCTGAAAGAAAAGAAGCTATATGCCGGCTAGCACCCCCAAAAACGAAGAGACAATTACGGGGCTTCTTAGGTACAGTAGGTTTTTGCAGGATTTGGATTCCAAATTTTGGGGTTATTGCAAAACCTCTGTATGGAGCTACACAAGGTGATAAAAAGGTGCTC
>NW_005842511.1:904781-933431 GCF_000455745.1 Alligator sinensis | reverse complement strand
CTGTGTTAGGTTTGACCTAGAAACCACTACACATAGCCCAAGCAAAAGTCTCTGTTATGTAACTAATGCCCATCTGCAATGATAAGGAGGAGACAGTCTTAGATAAAGGAGGCTTGAAAACAAAAGTAGAATCAGAGGACTAGGGCAAAGAGCTCATTAAAATACTAAAAATCACACCCCTAGGTGGGGAGAAAGTATGCTAATGAAACATACATGTATGGAAATGAGATACATAGCTAAAACACAGGTATAGAGACATGCGCAGTAAAGAACTCCTTGCGTCACTCCCTTATAACCAATTAGCAAACAAGAATGCTTATGAAGGTCCAATACTCCTGTATAAAAGATGCTCATAATTAAGACTCTGTGTGCTTGTTACGTGAAATTATTCCGCTTGCACCTTGTATTGCTAGCAATAAATCTTTATACTTTCACCCCTGGTATCTTTATTGGCTTTTGCATACCGGGCACGATCCCAGACTTGAGCTGGGGCTCAACAGTACTGAAGACACTGTTTCGAAACATCTTCATCTGAACTGTCAAGCAATAAAGGTTCTGATTTTCACAGGATCGGGTCCTTAAAGTGCTTTGCAGCCATGCAGTTTTGTTTGGTCATGGCCGTAGAGTGCTTTCAGGGGCCACATTGGGCAAAAAGTGTCACTTCTGTCTGTGCCCTATATGCCCTTGTGAGGTATCTTCCAGACCTATTTTCCTATGATCGTATATTAGTTGGCCTTATTAGTATATATTAGCTGGATCAGCTCTGTAGCTCATCATGAAGTATCTTGTCTCCAGTGTTATCCACTAACAACTGCTTTAGTGAAGGAAATAGGCCAGAGGGAGTAACTTTTAGTAGAGTTTAGCTTATGCCCTACAACCAATTTATGCCCTTATTCGTCTTTATCTTTAATGCTGACTATTAGAGCACTGTTTTTATGTTTTGCTTGGGGGGTTTGTTTGTTTGATTTTTTGTTTTGTTTTGTGTTGTGTGCTGCCCACATACATTTGTAAGCCTTTTGTGAATCTTACTCCTACTTAGTTCTTAGCTCTGGTGAGTGATCTGAGGTTTTTCTGTACTTCTACCATACAACTGCATGGAAAATGGTTTGGCGACTTCAAAAATGTTCTCGTTTAGCACTGAAATGCAATGGGGGAATAGGGGAGAAAGATCAGCAGGCAGATAAATACACCTCACAGAACTGCCTGCTAGCTGAAGCAGTCAGGATATGTTCATTCATCCAGTATCCTAAGAGAGTGCTCTAAACCCAACTGGGTTTTTAGGGTGGGCTTCTCAATCTTTTCTGTTGAAACAGTCCCACTTTGTTTAAAAAAAAAAGAATGATGCCATCTATTAAACAACACTTAAAGTGGTAAAGCCATGGATTAAAAAAATTAGAAAATTTAAGTGGCATGTGCTACCTTAATTAGTCCCCTTTATGTGTATACAATGACAGTCTTTAATTACATGATTACATATTTTTTCCCCAACACCCTCAGCTCATTCGCTGGCCAGAATAAATGGTGTTCATTTTATGAACAGCTATTCATTATTTTATTTTATCCTCATTGTTCATTATATGGCTCAAGGCTTTATTTATTTCATGCTTTTCCAACCCTGCTCTGACAAAAGAATTGTTTACTCATGGGCTTTTCTATGGCACTCATCACTGCAATATCTAAGCATTTCACAAACACATTTGTTTTCATAATATCCCTGTGACATGAGAAGTTATCTCTATTTTACAGATGAAAAAATGAACCTCAGAAAAAAAACTGTATCAAAAGTTTCTCTAATTTTGGTGACCCATCTATGGTGTATGGGATGTGATACTTCAGAGTACTTAATATTTTATAGAACTTTTGCTAAAAGCACAGCATTTGTGCAGACCACATCTCATAGTCACACGTCAGGCCTTCAAGGAATGAGAGACCTAACTAATGGCTACCTGAACATTAGTGATTTGACCTGTACCATTTATGAACAGTCCTTCACCACCTTCCTAGTGAGAAAGGTTTCCCTAATATCCAACCTAAACTTCTTGGGCTGCAACTTGAGTCCACTGCTTCTTGTGTCATCTGTCACCACTGAGAACAGTCTATATCTCCAGTTCTCCAGTTACAGCTGCCTCATCTTCCCACTCCCATTTTCTTCTTTGCCCAGTCTCCATTATTCCTCAGACGTATGATCCTGTGGAAAGTCACCCAATCAAATAAGTCCTAGTATCACCCTAGAAGACTCCACACCCCAGTCCTAATCTGACATATCTTGAATTCTCTATCCAGATTCTCTGTCTCCATGCATCTCTACAACTCCTTTTCTACAGTCCCTGTTTCTCCTGTATTCCTCAATCTGATCCCCTTCTCAAAGTTTATTCAGCTGCCCTCAATGGTTGCCAACTCTCCATAAATTTACAGGCAGTCAGTAAAAATCAGGCTAAAATGTCTGTCTACAAAGCCTATGCAATTTGAGCTGTTTATAAGAAATCTAAGCAGCTGGAGCTCATTCAAGACCCCTAGTCAAAAAAAATGGTGATGAAGACAAAGTCCAGCAGCACCATCTGGTAGCTAAGTGTTAGCACAGCAACGTGCAGCAAGCTTTCTCTTAGTGTTTTGTAGACACCTCCCTGATAGCTGCTGCTGTGTCTTCCCAGCCATTTATAATACTACTGGGTTGTAGGGTGGCTTCTTTGGGGGTCCAGGATAATGGGGAGTGGGGCTGACAGGGGTAAGGCTAAGGAATGAGCTGGAGAGAGAAGCATGGTGCAGTGTGTGGTTAAGGGCATAAGGGTGTGGGGGTGAGAAGAGGTCCCCAGGGGGAGGGGCAGGCAAGGCCTGACAGAAGAGTATATTTACATTATGTAAAACATATCAATGAAAACATGTGTCAGTAAAAAAAATTGCATTGTCAGTAAAAAATTTGCAGATTGTCAATCCATTCCAGTGCTTGGGCACCTCTGGCCTAAAATTTGGAGATAATTATCAATAACATAAGGTAAAGTACAATGCAAGGAAAAGTGAATTTCTCCCAGAAAAAGAATTTTAAATGCAAGAAATTTCAAAATAAAAGAAACCCAAACATTAATTTATGGAAATGCATAGAGTGCCCAAAAATCCTTATCTTTGTCTTTTATTGACACTTAAAAAAAAAATCTTATGAAATCTTTTTCATTACCATGTAAACCCAAAGAAATGGAAGCATAAACCAGTTTCTCTATTGCTGCCATCCATCAGCACTCGCATGAATAAATGTCCTTTCCCTTTCTTACTATACTCATATTTTCCTGCAAATCTCTTCTTCCTCCTCTTTGCTGCCAACCCCAAATTCCCTACCAGTTCAAATACTTGTAGTCTTTTCTTTCTTTCTGACCTCATTCCCCATAACCTAAATTTCCTTTCCATGCTACATCCTTTCCACGCTACATCTTGCGGAGTAGTTCTGGTATAATGGATACATTTTGGAAAGAAAAAAATAGGAATAATGTTAATTTTACTCTGTTATTTTTCAAAATGGAAAGTTATTAGCCAACAAATTATTTATATCTAATATCTCAAATAATTTCTCTCTTTCAAAATGATTTATTTTTTCTTGGTGAGATGCAGGCCAGAGGCAGCGCTCCAGAGAGAGAGAAACCAAGCTACCTTCATGAAAGATGAATGCCCCATACCCTATCACAAGTTTGAGAGGGGCAATGCAAGGGTCAGAAGAAAATATTAGCCATCTTATGCAAAGGCAGGGTTTTAGAGCCAGCGCAGGGAAAACAATCAAATAAAAGATGACATTTTTGAAAATGATTGGTTCTTCATAGAATTACCTGAAGAAAAATATTTTCAGCTTCTGCAAAAGGAGAAAGAATAAGATCATTGTCAAAGAAAAAAAAAAGTTCAAATATACTATTTGTAAAAAGCTTCAGTGAGTTTTATCTAAAATTAAGTTTGAAAAAGGCATTTTACTTTATTAGTAAGATAATTTGTGGCAAAGAAAGCTCCATTGCAAATATGGTAATAGATACCTTAAAGGATCCATTTTTAACTCATAGGTTAAATAGATTAATAGGGGTGTATAAAACAGGTCATATTCAATTCAGATTGAGATTCGGCCCAAATTGGGGACAGTGATGGAATTAGTTGATTTGGATCACTGTCCCTAATTAAATTTAGCCAAATCCGAATCTGAAGATTTGATGCTGATTCGGAGAATCAGTGATTCAGCCATAGAAACAGCTTTAAATGTTTTTTCTACATACTTTGAGGTGAACGCTACAGTGGTGGGGTGGATGGCGTGTCTCACTGGAGCACAGGTAGGCGAGGCCCGCATTCTTGATGGTGAACCTGAAAGTGGACCAGAAGTACTTTTGGTTACTTCTGAGTCTACCAGGGAGCATGTGTGGGGGGGCCCAAGCCCCCCTGGCTTGGTAATTGGCCACGGGGGAACCCTGGGTGCCCCTGCAGACCCAGGAGGCACCAGTCGCTGAGCCAGGAGGGTCACGGGGAGGGGTGCAGGGGAGGCCCTGCATGCTCCTTGGTGGACCTGGAAGTGGACCGGAAATGCTTCTGGTCCACTTCTGGGTCTGCTGCTAAGCATGCTGGGGACCCCCCCCCCCATGCTCATGTGGGATGCTCCATCTGCCCCACCATTGAAGCATTCATGAGCTGCCTGGCTCCTTGAAGTACGTAGAAAAACATTTAAAGCTGTGCCTATGGCCAAATTGTCGAATATTTCCGATCTCTCCGAGTCAATATGGAGGGTTCCAATTCTATTCGGAGAGATTAAAGGGTCTCCTGATTCAATTTGGATTTGGAGATTCTGCCACCAAATCAGGCTGAATATCCACCAAATCGAATCAGCGACCGAAACTTTGCACAGCCCTACTGATTAACTTATGAGTTACTCTGGATTCTAAGAAAATTCACACCATATTCAGAGTAAGTGTTATATTTATTTTCCATACATAACAAAGGGGATGAATTGCTGTTCAAAGTGAGCAATTCAATTACTCTTCGGTTACAAGTTGCAACCAGTGCCTCCATGTTAATGAGTGATAAATAGGGCAAACTCTTAACAGAAGATGTAAAGAAGGTGGAGCTACTCTGCCTCAGTTTTCACAAAAGACTGTGGCCACTGGTACATGTGACAGGGTTTTAATTTCCCTAAATTGAAACAGTTGGGTTTTAATTGGTGCGTTTTTAATCGTGTCGCTTAAAAACACATCATTTCAATTTAGGGACTTCCATCACTGTAACAGAACAGTGGCATCCCCCCATCATCTCCCTCCACTTCCCCCCCACCCCTGTGGCCAGGCTCCAGCAGAGAAAAAAAAAAGTGGTGAGGGGCCTGATCCTTTCCCCTGCCCCCCCTCCCCTGAGACTGCCCACATCTCTCATGGCCAGGGGCGAGCTGCTGGTGGGCTGAGAAGCCCCTGAGCTGCAGGGGGCCCCAGTGCTTTCCTCTGCAGCAGTGGCACCCCCCAGGACTGCCTGGGTGTGGTGCTAATGGGTGGGTGCTGCCCAGGGGGAATGGCCACAGTGCAGGAATGGACTGCCCCACCCCCCCTACACAGCTGAGGGCCTACTGACAGCTCATCTCCTAGACATGGAAGATGCAGGCACGCTGTGGGAGGAGGGGGGAAGGCCCCTGACCCCCTTTTTTTTTTCCTTTGCTTTTTTTCCCCTCCCCTCCCAGTGGATCCTTCCTGTGTGAGCTTCTGCCAGATTGTGCAGCCTCTAAGCTACGTGGGGTCTGCTGCTTCCCTCTGTGGTGGTGGCACCCCCCAGGAGTACTTGGGTGGGGTAATAGTGGGCAGGTGCCTCCCGGCAGCCACCACTGCCATGGAGGGAAGTACCAGGCCCCATGCCACAAGATACTGAAGAAAATAGGCATACTCAGCTTGCTAAAAAGCTGCTTAAGAGGGGACATGATAGCTGTCTTAAAATAACTGAAGGGCTGTCATAAAGAAGAGGGAAGCACTGTTTCTCTCTTGCTAAAGAGAAGAAAACATGAACATGCAGCAAAGTGGTTTAGATTGAGTATCAGGGAAAAAAATCTTCACTTTTAGAACAATAAAGCAGTAAGACAGACTCCTGAGGAAGTTGTGGGCTCCTCATCACTGGAGGTGTTCAAGAACAGTTTGGACAGGCATTGGTCAAGGATGATCTAGGCATAGTTATGTCTATGCTCTATTATGGATTTTCCCCCTGCTTCTGGGCTTTGCTGGTTGCCACACAGGGCCAGGAGTGAAATTTTTCCCTTCCTGTTGCTACATGTGTCTGAATTTTTTTAAGCCTCTCATAGGTTTTGGGTGTTGGCTGCAGCCAAGGCTGGGGATTTTTAATGGGGTGCGCCAACACTCCTGCTGAGACTTAAACATGGAGATTCTTGGCTAGAGGATTTTGTCCCTGTGCTCAGGGTCACATTGGTCACCATATTTGGGACCAGGAAGGAATTTCCCGTCCCCCCAGGCAGAATGATACAGACTGTGAAAGATTTTGCTTTGCCCTGTAACATGGACTTCTTACATCTCTCAAGCATATTTTAGCAACCTTTGCAGCTGTAGAACATTAGGTGCTATAGTCTCCACTGCTTTATCTGGGGCAGATGGGGGTTTTATGTCTTGTAATTGTGATGACTTGACTGTATAGGTTTAATAATAGGTTAGATGATGGATTTGTATAGGATGATTTGGATAGGGGTGATCCTGTCTCAGGCAGGGGGCTGGACCACACAGCCTCTACAGGTCCCTGCCAGCCCTACTTCTCTGTGATTCTTTAACACAGAAGTCAGTGATCAAGGATGACAGAAAGCATTCTGACTTAAATATTCAATTGAAGCAGGAGAGAGATAATGCTATATTTGTACAGTGATATATAAGAAACGTAAAAAGTATAAAATGAGATATGGAAAAAGCAAAATGACGCAATAGAGAAAGAGGACTTAAATATTCCTTAGCTTCCTGAATGTATGCCATGACATAACTTTTTCCCCCCTTTGAAGTACATTTTGTATATTAACTTACATATTTTCTATTATACTGTGTACATTCTAATCACATTTGCATGCTGCTCTGCAGAAAACTACAGTAAACTTTGTTTTATAGCTCATTGCCCAAAACCTTTGCTATTGCTATTTCAATTACATAAAACTAGGACACCAATAAGATAACACTGGATCTTTATATCTCAATAATGCCTTTAGGATTACTTACTGAGAATGGAGTGCTTTATTTATTTATTTCTTGATGGAGAAACCCATGATTCCTGTCTACCTCCTTAACTGCACATAACAAACCTTGTGATCTTCCCTACTCTCAGTAGAAATGACTTAAAAAAATAAATGACATTAGCAAACCCATTCAGCTCAGAATCGCTTAACATTTCCTGACTACCATGCAAGACAATTATTCTCTGGCTTGTACAGTACAGTATGCTCAGCCCTTGGCTGTTCTGTGAGTTTCTCTTACACAAGTATAATTACTTCAGGGGGATTGAGTACATGGAACTAATTGATGTTTAACATTTAAGAAATGTAACACAATTTTATGCCTGTGTAAAAATGTCAAAAGTAATTCATAGGATTTTTTTTTTTAATTCACCGTTGGCAGAATCAATAGCTACACATGGGAAATTATTCAAAATAAAAGTGCCACTTTTAATATAGAACTCTTAAAGAAAAAACAAACTTTACCATTGATGTTGGCCCAGATACACAATGACAGCTGAGATACAGAACTTGGATACAGAATCAGAAATCCATACTTGAAAAAGATAAACATGAAGCTATCATTTCCTGTCTCCTGGCATTGAACCTCTTTAATGCTCTAGGTCTGATGTTATTTAACCCACTTGACTGAGCAATTTTAGTTATCATAAAATATGGTTGATACATAAAGAAGAGAGACTGTTAATGCCAATCTGAGAAGAGCATAAACCTGAAATTTAATTACAGAGTAGGAATGTACATCAGATTTTCTGATTTGAAAAGCATGGACCTGCCAGCCAAACTAAAAGAGAACCACCATTATCATTCAGTAGAGAGAAACCATACATTTGCACACTAGCCACTTCAGTACATAATCATCTATTAAAATTTAGGCTTAAGAATTTATGTTCAAATATCATCAATACCAATATAACAGATCTGGGGAGGTGGGGTAGAAATTTAAAATTCTTTATGTACTATATATCATGATACCTTGAGACAAAAACTGTGTAGCTCTCAGTTGGTTTGGAAAATCAGTTCCTTTTAAAATATAATTTTTCTCAAGATGGAAGTTTTGAAAAAAAAATCAATATTTTAATACTCACATTATTTGTAATGAATACATTTAATTAACTTATGTTTTGAATATTCGGACCAGATCCAGCTGACTGAGCTTTTTTGTTTACTGCTTAAGAAGTGTAACATCTCCATCATGGGAGATGTAATCTAGTTAGGGATCCTGACCTATAGAGTATAAACGGGTCTTTCACCTCTGTGGCTGATGCATATCTTCAGCAGACCAAAAGTCAAATGACTACCTTGATATACTACATGCATTTGTCAGCTGGGTACATATGGCAGAGACTGAGTAATCCTCCAAGGACCTCAGCCATTAGGAAACAAAGAGATATGGATTTTAACTGTCATAAGGTGGCCTATATAAATTGTCATTTATTTATTTTCAATGATTTGAAACTAAAAATTTTGGAGCAATTAACCTATGTGTTATATCTCAGGTCAAACCTATATGAAGCAAAATACTTAATTTTGATTTTCTAGGGAGAAAAATAAAGGGTTCTGAGTAGAAATAAAGACTTATAAACAAAGTCTTGAGGAAGCTGCATTTGTTGTTAGCAAATAATTCTGATGAAAAATTCTCAAGAAACTCTAGGTATTTCTCCAAGCTGAGCAGCTCTGACTCTATTCTGAAAAGAATAGCTGCAAATAATTATTGCGACTGGTCAGGAAATTCCTATCAAATTATTATTCAATGGAAAAAGAAGTTTCTTCCAAGATTCTGAGGCCTCCAGGACTTACAGGCTCTCAGCAATCAAGATAAACAGGCTGGAAAGAGTTAAGAGACTGGAAACTCAGGTTAATTGGCAGGACATACTAACAGGAATCCAAGAAAGTTTCTGGTGGAAGCATAGTATCAGTGTGAACTTCATCAAAATAGAACATTGTCTCAGAATAACTCTGCTTCAGTAAATTAGAAAATTCAGACTCCAACGTGTTTCATCAGAACTTTTCCCACCAGTTCTATTTAAAAAAAAAATCAATTCTACAAGATGTAGAACATTTTGGCCTTGATTAGGCCAAGTACCTAAACCCACACAATTGTGCTCAGAAAATAAAAGCGCAAATTTTAAGGGTTCTTTCATTCATTGTGCATTTTCCATGTTGCAAATTAAAAGATGAAATTCTGGCCACAAAAAAATCAATGGGAATTGATTTCCTCAAGGAATCTATTTCTAAGTATTTGGAGGACAAAAAGGTGATTAGGAACAGTCAGCATGGATTCTCCAAGAGCAAGTCATGCCTGACCAAAACTGATTGCCTTCTATGACAAGATAACTGGCTCTGTGGATGTGGGGAGAACAGTGGACATGATATACCTTGACTTTAGCAGGGCTTTTGATACAGTCTCCCACAACGTTCTCGCAAGCAAGCTAAGGAAGAATGAGTTGGATGAATGGACTGTAAGGTGGATAGAAAACTGGCTGAAGAATCAGGTTCAGAGGGTAGTAATCAACAGCTCAATGTCTAGTTGGCAGTCAGTATCAAGTGGAGTTCCTCAGGAGTTGGTCCTGGGGCTGGTTTTGCTCTGTATCTTCATCAGCAAGCTGGAAGATGGAATGGAGTACACCCTCAACAACTTTGCAGATGACACTGAGCTTGGTGTAGTAATAGATACCCTGGAGGGTAGAGCTAAGATTCAGAGACACCTGAACAAATTGAAGGATTGCACTAAAAGAAATCTCATGAGGTTCAATAAGGACAAGTGCAAAGTCCTGCACTTAAGATAGAACAATCCCATGCAACAGTATAGACCGGAGACTGACTGGATAAGCAGCAGCTCTGAGGGAAAGGATTTGATGATTACAGTGGACAATAAGTTTAATATATGAGCCAACAGTGTGCCCTTGTTGTGAAGAAGGCTAACAACATATAGGCTACATTAGTAAATGTGTCCTCAGCAGATTGAGGGAAGTGATTCTTCCCCTTTATTTGGCACTGGGGAGGTCACATCTGGAATACTGTGTCAAGTTTTGAGTCCCCCAAAAGGATGTGGGCAAATTGGAGAGAGTCCAACAGAGAACAATGAAAATGATTAGGGGGCTGGGACACATGACTTCTGAAGAAAGGCTGAGGGAGACCTGACATTTGTACACAACACAAGATTTCCCATTTACGCTGCTGCAACTGTGTTTAGTCTGGAGAAGGGAAGACTGAGAGGGGATTTAATTAGCAGCCTTCAACTACCTGAAGAGGGGTTCAAACAAGAATGGAGCTATTCCATTCTCAGTGCTGGCAGATGACAAAACAAGGAGCAATGGTTTCAAGTTGCAGCAAGAAAAGTTTATTTTAGATATTAGGAAAAAAACTTGTCTCATGGGTTTGGTAGTAAAGCACTGAAACAGGTTACCCAGAAAGGCTATGGAATCTCCATCCTTAGAGGTTTTTAAGACCCAGGTAGACAAAGCCCTGGCTAGGATGATATAGTTGGGGATGGTTCTGCTTGGACTAGATGATCTTCTGAGGTCCGTGTCAACCCTAATTTTCTATGATTCTATACATTTTGAAACTGACTCCAATGGGACTGGAGTCAGTTTCAAATGACTCGTCATTTCACCCTAATGATCTAACTTCTGTATGCTGTTAAACGAAGTCTTTAGTTCAGCTAAGCAGTTAGGCACAAGTGTCATTGTCTTTATTGGAACTATCCTATTTAAAGTGAAGAACATTGTTAACTCATAGATTTATGTCACTGTGGCTATTTATGTCCATGTGCCTTGCTGAATTGGAAGTAGAGTGTTCAGCAAGTTGCAGGATCAAACCCTTAATATGGACAATGGGCAAAATGATGCATGGTACATAATGGATTGCTGAGTATACACTGTAGCTGTGCTATATTCTGAGGTAAATTGTGTTTCCAAGCTGTGATCTGAATGAATCTCTATTTATGTCAATATGAGTCAGGGCCCATTGGGTTTTTAAATAGGCAGGGAGGACTGTGAAAAATATGAGACAGGGATCCAGAGGTTTCCATCCCTCATTCAATATGATGTTTGAGACTCTGGAAAATGAATGGGGGAATGTATTCACTCACTGAACAATGAAGATCAAAAATAAATACAGAACAGCTGCATCATTAACTGTGTGCTAGCTAATCTGCACACTGAGTGAGGCAAGGGTCCTGTGAAAATAATAATGGGTTATTTAATTAATGATTATATTGTAATACTTGTGCCCACAGAAAAAGAGGTACAGTTGCTTGAGTGGTATTCTATATCCCATAATTATGGCATTTCTATATTCCTTAAGAGGAATTTTTATCAATTACTAGTATGAAATTTATTACGAGTTATAAAAATATTATTTTAATTATATACACAAAATGATGTCAGAGAAAATCTCAGGTAGACACATGTGTCTAAAATGTGGCATACTATAGATTTAAGATCAAAATTTAAGTTTTAAATTTGTAAATAAAATATACAATAATATGCCAAATATCAAATTACTTTATCAAGTGTTTAACTTTAACTACTTAGTATATTCTACATAATTTATTATATACAACTTAACTGAGTATCAAAGTTAAATAGAAGGACACAAAAGAGTGGAAATATTTATTTGTATTACTTCATTAATGTTCATGAGATGCTAATAACCCTTCCTCATGTACTAAAAACTTGTCTTTTGTATGAATACTGTGACATATGTTAATTCTATAAAACAGCAAGCAGTAAAATTTTAATTTATTTCACTTTAAGTTATTAAGTGCTGCAATAAGTACATATTATCAATAAATTATGATAGTGAATATTTCACTGTGTAATTTTTTGAGGGTAGAGCTAAGAGAACAAGGTGAATTGTAAGAAATCTTGGTAACCAACCAATCTTCTCCTAGTTTTTTGGTGCCATGGGAGTCCTTTGTTAATTCTGCTGTCTAGGGCAATAGTACAAATCAGTCCAATCTTTACCATCTCCCCATTCAAGTATAGCTTATTGTTCAGTACATATACATGCACATATTGAATAGTAAATTACTTTATTAGTAATCATCTTATTATGCCATTAGTTTTTTGTGTTCAGAGGCAGGCACAAAAACAACAGAAAGCCCATTTAAATCATATCAAAGTTAGTTAATTTTGACAGCAAATGGCCAGAGGAAAGTTAGGAAAGGTGGGACACACACACACACACCCCACTTCTTCCTCTGAAAAAGATATGAAATATAGAATTTGATACTTTAAAAAAAACAGGAATAAAATAGATGGAAAGCTATGCAAAACACACTGGAGAGCAAATAAGTAATGCATGAGTACAGATCTGGCAAGGAATCACTTGCCAATTCAACATGGATTTCAACTGACAAGAAAGAAAACCATTCTAGACTGGAGTAAGTAATACCAAGGGTTTGATTTTAGACACACAGAGATAAACAGAATTGAAAAAACATTGATCATGTGTTTATTTGGCTTGAAATTTGAACAAGAATGAAAGGCCATGTAGGAAAAGAAAACACAGTGAATTTTAGAAAGAGAAGAAAAAAAAGACAAGTGATAAAGAGTATGATCAAACAACATGAAATAGAACAGAGGAAATTCAGACTTTGTCACGAAGGGAGTGTTCAACAAATAATTCCCGCCCCCCCAAAACTAAATACAATACTAGTTATGATACACAACAATAAAAGTAATAAACAACAAGATCTGGCTGATACAATGATTGATTTGTCTCAGTGCTCTCCACAGTAGAAATCAGTTTGTGCCCAAAAGGCAGATATATCTAAATATCTGCCTACACACATGCCAGACACATGCTCCGATATGTGCTAATTAGCACACAGAGCAGACTTGATTAATCAAGTTTTGTGTATTTAGCATACCCACACTTCAAAATGGCAGCAGGGGTGCTTTAACTAAAGTTCATTGAATGAGCTTTAGTTAAAGTGCCCCTGCTGCCATTTTGAAGCACAGGACACTGAATATATGAGACACTGTAGGCATTTTAATTAAAGCAGCTCTTTAGAACTGCTCTAATTAAAGCACACATACCAGAGCATGTGTGAAGATGCTGTGCTCACCACTTTAACGGTGATTGCAGACAGCAGGCCAACTCGCAGGTGTGGGTCAGCCTTGATGAGAAGGTTACGTGGCCGCAGGCTGGGCCATGTGACTAGTAGAGAGAACTGAGCTGCCTCCATTTTAGCTCAGGCATCAGAGGATGGCAGGAGGTTCCTACAGGCACAGTGGGGTCCCAAACCTTCCAGAGGAAGCTAGGCCCAGCCTAGCAAGAGGGGCTAACAGCTTGTAGGCCTACAAAGGGGCCAGGTAAGATCGATCACTGCCCAGGGAATGGGAGCGCTGAACGAAGCACAGGTCTATCAAATGTATTAAAAACACCTGAAGGATTTTAAAACAAGGAAGTGTCCCAGGCCTTTCTTCTACAAGAACAACATAAACAAATAAGTATTGGTCCAATATTTCTGTTTCCTTAAAACTGTCCTCCAGCAGACTTTAAGAGTGCATAAGAGTTCAAAACAGAAAGAATAAAGCAGTAACTAAAGTAGGAACGTGTTGATTAAATGGCAGCAGCAGTATGTATTGGCTAGCTACAGCAAAAGATGCAAATGTCTCTAGGAACCACCTCAAAGTATCAAATAACGGGGTTTTTTTGTTTGTTTTTTTAAGAAGTTACAGAAAGGAAATGATTCAAGTTCAATTTGATTTGGCCCTTCAATATCCAATTCATCCATCTTTTGTTTGAGTTTTTGTATTCCCCCCCCCCCCCCCACACACACACACACACACATTCTTCAGTAGGAAGCATTGCAGTTATTCAAACCATAGATGGTGGACAAAAAACTATCTACCTGAAAAAAATGTGAGAAGCAAGGTTGTTTGGACAATATCTTTTATTGGACCAATTGTATACTTGGGAGAGAGTTTAGAAAAGCTTTGGGGAACAAAATGCCTATTTTCTTGTCCTGAAGCTTGGCTTTTTGTTTATGCCAAAAAGCTTGTCTAACATTTCTTGCAATTATACAATTGGTACAATACAATATATTGCCAAATCAACCTTGATTCTTGTACATCTGAACAATCATGATTATGAAACAATCCAAACTTACCTGAAAAAAATATCTTTTGAAATGGATCAATTAGTATTTAAAAAATATCTTTCTTACTCCCCTGCTCACAATAATCCTTAGAAAAACAAAACTTACATTCATATTTCCCCTTTTCCTTGTATGAGTACTGCTTTATTCTTGAAAGCTTGTTTTGCTTCTGTAATTTATTTTTTTTAAGCTGGCACCGGATCATTTGTCTGGAGGGAAAACAAATGTGAAAAGCTTCTTAGAATCTGCAAACAGATATAAAGAGTATTAAAGATAGGGCAGCGTTTTGGTCTCCCAACTTCCACCATCTCTTTTGAAATTACAAATATTCACAATCTTTTTATCAGGGCATTATGTTAAGAAAGACCTTGAAAGAAGCAATTCACAGAAATATAGAAACAAACAAAACAAAACAAAACCAAACCTGAGCCATTACTGAAGATATATTTTTCTTCTCATTCAAATGTAGTCAAGAAGAATATTGTAAATTAAAATCAACAAAATAATATTATGTGGAAAGGCTATAGGAAAAAAAATACCATCTTTTTCTTAGCTATAACTACAGTTTACTTCTAAGCGAATAGGATGCTTTGAGGGAAAAACACAAAAAAAATGTTGTTTTTTCTAAGTATCTGTGTGATATATTTTAGATTGTCTAATTTGGTCAAATCTCAACAATTTTTCAATTTGGGGGAAACAAAGGATTCTTGTTTTTTTTCATTTAGACTTCTTCTAGAATGGAAACCTTTGTTAAATATGCCTTTCCCTAGTTAAAAAAAAATCCCTACACACCAATTTGTAATTCTCAAACATGGAAAGTTTGTCTATATTACTCTGTAGCCAGGAACCTGTTCTTACGACTCAAAGGAATAGCCGAAAGTAAGAATTTCATTTTGTGAAAACAACAACTTTGACATTTATTTTAATTCTATGAAGACTAATATTTTGAGAGAAACAATGTAGCTGTAAAAAAGCCAGATCAGTGGTTGGATGCTCACCTGCAAATATGAAAGGGATCAAGTTCAAGATCCTGTTATACTGGATTGAGTACACAAGGGGAGCACACAAGTGAATCAACATTTTCTGATTAAAATGTGTTCATCAAAATATTCTCTACTAACTCATATCCTAGTAACAACAGATTTTCCTGTTATCCCCTTAGCACTAGGGGATTAAACCACTTCAGATCTTGTTATTAATGCTAATTCATTGAGGAATTTTGTTGGTGTTGTTGTTCCCATTTTTCAGAAATATATAAGGAAGATGACTTAGGTCTGGGATAGAATTTTGACAAAAGACAGATTCCAAACTAAATCTGTTCCTAAGATGTGCACTGAGAATGCTAAATCAGGTGATAAAGGTTCTTGAACATGGTCCCCCTATATCTGCAGGTGAGCATACATTCAGAATGTGCTGGTTAAGGCATGCCCTCACTGGCACTGAGGCTTCTACATGACACAGCAGTGTGCCCCAATGAGGGCTCCTCCTCCCCTACAGCCTCAGTCTGGTCCACCACTTTAAATAACAACAGGTAAGTAGTGCACTGCAGCACAGCAGAACTAGCAGCCTCTCAGGCAGCCAAACTGTCACAGACTAGAGACTTTCTTTCCTTTCCTGCAGGGGCTTCTTCTCCAGCACCTGCCAGACAACTCTCCCTCCCAGCCCCAGCCCTGGGGCTTAGATGTGCCCAGGGCCTTGACTCCTTCCAGTCAGCTGACTGGGGACAGGTGTTAGGGGTGTTGGCTTAAGGACATGGCTCTGGCAGACCAGGTTATTTGGGTCAATCTGGTATCTTTTAGTTGACCAACTGAATAGTTAAAGAAATGTATCTTAGCAAGTGTTCGGGTTGAAAAACTCTTTGTCAGGCTGAGGAAGCACCTTCAGTCAGTGTGTGTGCTGTTCCTGGATGGAAGGAATAGTAAAGAAGCCAGAGGCTGGCATGCAATTCAGGCAAGAAAGCCAGTCAGTGAAAGTGGTATTGGAGACATCAGGGGGTGAGGGACAGGCTAGGATAGGGGGGAAGGGGGATGTAGCAGGTAAAAGTGGAGAGGTACCTGAGGAGTCAGATGTCTAGCATGTTGTAGTGTGTCATAAATCCAATGTCTATACTGAGTCCATGAGTTTCTGTACCTAGGAGGCCAATGACATGAAGTTCATAGGCCCGGCTGTGAAAAGTATTTTGTAAATTCAAACAAGCACTGAACCTTGCTAACCTCATCACCAGAAGCCAACTTCCTACAGCTCAAAACACAAAACCTGCCAACATATCTCTACTACCCTACAAACTTCACACCAAAATCTATCAAAAACAAGAATACCCAACTACCTGTGGGGGCACATTTCTCACCCTCCCCCCCCGTCTTCAGTCTCTCAGGCCTAATCCTGAAAGGGAATTAACGAACCATTTTTCACAGATGGGCCTATGAACTGCACCTCATCAACTTCCTAGGTACAGAAACTCACAGACTTAATATAGACAGTGGATTTATGACACACTACAACCTGCTGGGCATCTGACTCCACGGGTACATCTCCACTTTTACATTCTACATCCCTCTTCCCCCAGCCTGTCTCTCTCACCACCTGACACCTCCATTTCCATTTTCAATGAATGACGTTCTTGCCTGCATTGTATACCAGCCTCTGGCTTCATTACTATTCCTTTCATCCAGGAACAGCACACACACCCACCAACTGCAGGTGCTTCTTCTGCCTAACACAGTTTCAACCCAAAAGCTGAAATCCCAGGCAGCTAAGCTGAGCTCACCTGGAGCCTCACAACTCCACTGCAACCAGTAAGCCTCAGGCCTGTCAAAGATGTGACAGGCCTAGGCTTTCCCCAGCCAGGACTGTGTGTGTACGTGTGGTGGCTGGAGGTTATCGCACCTCCTACCTGCCTTTCATCATGGGGATCCTTGGTTCTGGCATTTCCTAGGGCTGCCATGCCACCAGCAGTCCCACCAGGCCTCCCAACCCTGCAAGAGCGCAGTTTTAGTGGTCATGTCCAGGACCTCGGGCCTCCTCCGACCCATAGCTCCAGCCTGTACCTCCGAGTTTGTCCTGACATGGGAGCTCAGCAGAGACATGTTCTTCCCCTGATGGGTGGTGATACAGTGAGTGTCACCTTCAGCTCAGAGAGGAGGGCATTAACTGATTTAAAAAAATAAAACAGGATTAGGTGTGGATGGAGTGAGGAGTGCGGCACTCACTAAGTCTGCATGTGGAGCTTGGGGAACTCCAGCAATGGGAGGTTTACCTTGAGGAATAACAGCTGCTCCACCAAACCAAGATCCAGGGAGGTGTGGTGGGGTGTCACAGCATCCCCAGCAATGCTAAACACCCTCTCACTTGGAACACTGGTCAATGGACTGGAAGTCCTGTTGGTGAAAAGTCAGGGAGAACCTTGCACTTCACCTCTGACAAGCGTTCCCAGGCAACCATGGTCAGATCTGGCTGTGGCTTGCCCAATAGGTCAAGGGGTAGCAGTCCAGTGGCTCCCCACCCTTGGCAAGATAGGTAGCCACTGAAACCTTGGTGCTAGCTCCCTGAGGCTGGGGTCCAGTGTGTCTGGATCCCAACATTGAAGCCATGCCCTTGGTCCACATTGGCAGCGGCTGGTATGGAAGAGACTAGCTGGTGTTGGGAGTGCTGGCATGGGAAAGTGGATCCCTCTCTTCTACGTCCCCCTGCCGCTGCCCTTTTGCCTCCTTGACTCTCTTCCTCAACACCTCCATCCAGTGATTGAGGGTTTTGGCACTGCCAGTGCACATGTTCTCCTTCACCCATGAGTTGCACATGCCCACCAGCATGTGGATGATACTGGACCACAACAGATCCAGCCATTTCCTAATGCCTGCCTTCAGCCACCTCACCAGTGCCTGCATGTCTGATGGCAGTGGCTTGCCCCAGCCAGGAACATTGATCCCCTGGAACTTCTCCATTTGGTTCTCAAGTTCCCTCACTATCGGATCACCTGGCTAAGGAGGGCATTGCCAGCACTGAGGGTCTCAGTGACTTCAAGGAAGGGCTTCAGAACCACCAACATCTGGGATATGGTATCCCAACCCACTTTGTTTAGGGCACCACTGATCCCAATCTCCCTGAGCAAGGCCATCTCATGGATGGTCTTCTGTTGCTCCACCAGCCTTTCCAGCATCAGGTATGTAGAGTTCCACCGAGTCTCCACATCCTGCATGATTTTGTGCTGTGGGATACCCAGCTCTGCCTGTTTCTCCTGCAGCATCTTGCCCCCCTTGATGCTGTGGTGGAAGTAGCCTCCCACCTTCCTTCATTTTGAAACCAGCTGGGTGGTAGTGATGGCACCACCACCAGCAGCCCTGTCCCCCTCCAAGACATCCCTGACTATGAGGTACAGCCTGTGTGCCACACAGCGGATGCCAGCAAAGTTGATCCTGGACTGCCTTGACCATATTGACCCCATTGTTGGTGAACATGAACCTGTGGGTTAGCTCAGCCTGCTCAACACGTCACCCCTGCATCATGCAGTTCATAGTCACCATGATCTCCTTTGCCATGTGGGACTCATCCATCAGTGAGGCTTAAAGGAGAGCCCACCAATGGCCTAACTGATTGCACCAGTGCCCTGTCCGGGAGAGGTAGTTGTGATCTCCACCCTGGCTGCTGAATATGTCAGAGGTGAAGTGCAAGGCTACCTGCATCCCTGCCTTGTGCAGCTCCTCCCTCAAGTACTCCCTACTCTCCTCATATAGGGAGGGCACCACCATCCTGCTAAGGGAGGTGTGTGTGGGCACTTGGTAGGATGGGGGCACGAGCGCCATGAGCAGCCTGAACTGTAGCTGCTCAACTAAGGCTGGCCATCTAGAGCAAGCATTCCCCAATGCTCTGGGTGACCTCGCTTGCCCTTGCAGCAACCCCCCCCTCTTTTGTCTGTGGCTTTCCCCCATTGCTCCAGGGTGGCCTGCCTCTGCTTTGGGGGGATGGCGGCTTTACAGTGAGAGAGGACTTCCCTTTGGGCATTCTCCCACTGGTGCCAGGATGAGGAGGAACAAGGGCAAAGGGGTGCTGCCTCCTGAGATGCAGCAGCATCACCGTGGTGGTGAAGTGTTTCACTTCCTTGCCCTGGCTGATCTGCCTTTGGCAGTGCTGGCAGATAGCATACTTGGGATCATCATCTACTTCAATATGAATCCACACTGTACTACTCCCCTGCTTCTGGGTTGAGGGTGGGGATCCTGCCTTCTGAAGTCCAGGAGGAGAGAGAGAGACAGAGACACAGACAGAGAGAGAGAGAGTCCAAATTGTAGGAGGAGGTGTGCAGGTAATATCTACTTATCCAGACTGGAAAGGGGTCCTTGTCCAGTAGATGTTGTCCAGAGGGGGGTCGCTGGCAGGGCCTCTGGGTGGATAGGCAGTGTGGCATGGTGCTGGTCCAGATGGCGAGGACTGACTCAAGGAGTCAGTCTTCACTACCACTTTTATGGGACAGACTACCTCTGATCTCCTTTGGGGAGGGCCTGTCCAGGCAATGTCAGTCTTGTTCCAGAGGGCTCCAGGTGTTCTTACTGAGCATGTGAAGCCTTGGCACAATGGTGGGTTGCCTCATCTTTTGTTTCTTGAATGCTGAGGGTGGTTCCAAGGGCTGGGTTGTTGGTCCAGGTATTGGTATTGATGGTTCGGTCATTCAGAGGGAGCTATTTTTAGACCTACTGCCATTGTCTCTCAAGCACCCTTATTCATCCCCATTCATTCAGGAACTAAGTTACATAGGACGGGTAGGTGTGAGTCATGGGTTACACAACCGGGCATGGGGATAAGATGGAGGCTTGACATTACAAGATGGAAACTTGACATGACTTATGTTAACTTACATATATAGGCCGAAAACAGTAATCACACAGTATAAAAGCAGTTAAAAAAATCAATACAAAACATAATACTTATCACTTATAAAACAGTGGATATCTATATCAAAATAGCAGGGCACTTATTTGCAAAGAGTGGAGAGAAAAATAAAACTTACTACCTAAAATAAAATGTTAAATCTTATCCTACTTCTTAGCTTACTTATACTTATCTAGGGACTAGAGAGGGAGAGAAAAAGTCAGAAATGGTTGGGGAAGGGAATGCATTTTAAAATAAATTAAAAAAAAAAAAGAAAAACTGGGGGTTTTGCTACACAAGAGGAACTGAATCAGCTGAGCCACTTTCTTCCACCCAGATTACCCTTCGGTCCCCAGTATTTCTTTATCTAGGGCACTCAGATCCTGTGGTTCCAGATCCAGCTCCTCCTCTGGCCGTGGGAGGCTCATGCTCAGTGATAAAATTGGTGTAGATGAGACTGTCATTCTGCTGCTGGTGCCTATGTATGGTGTTTGGGGAGGTGGTGCAGGTGCAGATGCAGGGACAGGTACTGCTTCTACCTCCTTGCTCCCACTGGCAGCAGAAGACTCATGGCTGCCAGGAAAGAGAATGTGTCTGTGTTTAGGGCCCCCTTCTAGCCCCTCTCCCTCTCCTGCCAGGCTTTGTGTTTAACAATCTCTATCTGACTTCTATTATGTATGTGTGTGAGTGTGTGTAGTATATGTGCTTCCCTGCACAGTGATGGATCACACTGCCAGGGAAAACACAGCTTTCTTTTTAAATGCATGGGGGAAAGAAAAATCACAAGAACAAATAAAAATTGAAAGAAATGGATTGGATAGGGATAATTAGAGGGATTCTAGTTAGTAAGCTATATCCAATCCTTTCCAAGAACAGAAACTAACAGGACACTGACTAGGGAGGAAGCCAAGCCAGTCCAGTACCTTTCAGATGCAGTTGCTCAGGTAGAAACAGCTCACAAAAGGCACAGAAAGCCTGCAGACAGAGGCTTGTATGCTGCTTCTATGTCCCTCCCCCAGAACACTGATTGGAAGGGGACTCAGGGAAAGATCACAGTAATTGGCCAGCAAGAGATGTCAGTCTTTCCCCCTTTGATGCCCCTCCCTGTACTCAGTTTCTGTTCCCCTGAAAGACTGTCTTCTGAATCAATTTGGAGGCTCCAAATTGATTCAGAGGTGGGTTTTTTTCTCTTCTGATTCAATTTGGATTTGGTGATTTGGCCTCTGAATCGGGGTGAACTTTCTCTGAATTGAATCATGGACTGAAGCTTCACACGCCACTAATGGAAAGTCTTTGTAGGGAAGCTATTGTATGAACAGCCTTCAAATGTATGCTTTTCATTTGGGCAAAGGGTCATGAGATCATCATAAGGGCTCTATGGCAAAAAAAAGCGATCAATGCTTTATTAAGTTTTTTTTATTCTCAAGCTGTATCACCTTTCTGGATCATCAACGTAGACCCTAAGAAAGAGACCGAAGACTGCGATAATATTTGCCAAATATCAGTGTCAACATATATAATAAAGATGGGGAATGATCCTAAAATGAACTTCATTGAAAATTATGTTAATCCAGCTCAACTTCTTGAGTCCCTTATTTTTTCTGGCCAATTTATTCTATCAGATCCCTATAGCTTTCTTATCTTATGTGCAGTATTAAAGCCTGTAGGGTCTTTTTCAATGAGCTACTGCTGATAATACTGTATGTCTGTCTTTTAAATCTCTCTGAAATCCATATTTTAATGCCATTTGACCTTGAAAAACTGTGACTTCAGAATTCAGTTCTTGAGTCACTGAAATTCATTGCCTTAAAGCTATATTCTACGCTGATGAATAGTTTCTATGTCTCTCTTTATACATCATGATATTGAACAGTAATTTTTCACTAGAAATTGGGCCATTCTAAGACAAAGTTAATATTTGAGAGATTCCTTTTTAAATACTGTTAATGAAATTGTAAGATGGAGATATTAGACATTTAAAAGTAATGGGAAAAACTAAAGAAAATGTAACTAATTCCACGTTTTTTGGGGAATAATAACTTTTATCTTAATTTTTTCTCCTCCAAAAAGAATATGAATGCAAATTAAAACATTCAATTATAATCCCAATAGTGACCTAATCCTAAATTTTCTAAACCTATCTATGCCAAGAGAGACCCTATTTCTAGAAAGATAGTAACATATTTGACTGGGCATTTGAGTTTGTCAAAAATAAGAGATGATTCCATTTACTCTTTTTCTTCTTGGGCTCATATTGTTTGGCCATGTCTTAAAACATAAAATACATAATATCACATATGTTAATATTAAGAGAAATGTGTTTCTTTGATTATTGTAAAGCTGGGTGGAAAGGTTTGACAGATTTACATTCCATGTACACATTTAGATTTTTTTGACCACTCATTGGCTTGACTTTATGTGCTACTGAGAACCTACACCTCTCATTATATTTTCCTGCCACTAAGGTATTTATTTTCCCCTGTGTGACCTGGTAGGTTTCAGAGCTAGATAGTCATGCAGGAAACTGTTGCTGTCCAAAGAATATACTTACCCTTTTTAATGATACTATAAACAATGCTACTTTTATCAGTTTGGGGTTTTATGGCAGTATTTTGCTATATTCACAAGATGAAAATAGACGGATGGTTAATTTCCCAAATGGTCAGCAATTATCATCCAGATGTTAATTGTGATTGTATATCAACATAAATATGTTTGGCTTACCAATATTTATGCACACAGGGTTTTGGTGATGATCTGAAATAACATTATCCCATGAAATGGAGGGTAAACTCCTTGTAATAAAGTAATTATTATGTTCAGTTAAGTGTATATATATTATACACAGGCAGACAGACAGAGGGACACAAATACACACATTACATTATACACATGTGTGTGTGTACCATATTTATTCACACACACACACACACACACACACACACACACACACACACACACACTCTCTCTCTCTATTTACTTGAGCATAGGGCATATAAAAGAACTCCCTAATAACTAGATTCTATATATGGAAACTTTATAAACTTGTTATAATTTTACAGGTATAGGAGCTAATTATTGGAAGGCCTTGAATTTGTCCCCCTCCCACTGCCACAGAAGGCAAAATAAATACGGGGGGGGGGGTCAGGTAGTCCTTTCCCCCCGGCTCTAACTTCTTCCACCTACAGTCCCTTCCTCCTTTCCTTACTCTTCAACCTGGCTCTCCCTGAACACATAGACATAAGGGGAAAATTTGAAAACACTGATTTTGAAATAAATATGCCTGTAGTCATTTGCATATAGTACCCAGAAAGTTGTGTCATCTGGAACTCATGCATATTCCATTTTTTAAACTGCTGCAAGTTGTAGCACAGGTACTCCATAAACACATCTTGAAGTAGCACTTTTGTTCTTACTTATATACAGTACAAACTATGCATGATATTAGTCCAAAGCCAAAGGGCTCATGATTTACCATCTAGCTCACTGGCCTGGGCCCCAGCAGTGTCAAGAGTATTAGCCATGGCAACCTTACAGCTCAGCTCTGCTTGTTTTGTATGCATACTCCAGATACCCCCAAAAAGCATGCATGTGCTAATTAGCCCCACTCTCATGACTGGAACTGGATGTCTTTATCTCAAGTCCTGGCATCCTCCAAGACTCTATATACAGATGAGGTGCAGGACAACCATTTTATGTTGGGGTGGGGCAATACTAATCATATCCTAGAGACAAAGAGGGGATGACAGAAGGATTCTGGGTGAACTGTTTGGGGCCCCATTTATTGATGTTTGTCAGATGTTTAAGGCTGGTGAAGAAACAGGAATCATTGGAAATGGGAAAGGCATAGCTCTGCTGTAGGAATGAAGAGGAAGGCAAAATATATTCAATGTTGTGGCTTGGCATGGCTAAAAAAGAATCAGCATTGATGGGGACTGTGATCAATGGGCACTACCATATATCTTATTCACACTGGTTGCACTAACCTAACCTTGTGGTAGATTTTTATCAGCATGTTTGCCCCATATGGACCATGTATTTTACAGTCATGCTCAGAGTTGGCTGCATCTAAATCCACTTCATAGTCCATTAATGAGCACATGCTGCTTTTGGCAGCAGTTTAATTCTGCATAATATATGTGAATGTAAGATGAGGGGATTTTCCTTCAATGTTGCTGGGAGAAAAAAAACAAAAACCCTCAGCTTGTATTTGAATATACACACATATACATACAAACTCACATTTTATATTAGATAGGTAGATAGATACTATATAACAGAGTCCCTCAGCCTCGCTACTTTAGGTAGGGCTCGTGTAATTATTGCTAAACACTTTGTGTTCTAAGAAAAATCTTAAAAGATGTGATTTGAGGTTCTCTTGCCTTGCACAACTCCCATCACACAGCATCAGTTTACTACAGTGGGCAGTCATGGAGTGTGGCTGTGCTGGGCCAGGGGCAGGCATCAGCAGCTTTCTGCTTTCCATATCTTCTTCCTCCCAGCTCCCCTCTCCCTCACTAGCAGGGAGTCAGACAGGGCAGAAAGAATCTTCAAGCTGGTACTGCAGTCCCTAGCCTAATTGAATTGGGCTCCCTACACAGCTTATCCCACAGTTCCCAGCTGAAGTGATCTGATTCCCAGGTGATGCAAGTACAGGGGAACCCCTGAGCTTCTCCTGATCCACTCCTGCCCCACTGCAGGGAGCAACATTGGCTGTACACAGGTTCCTTCTTTCAGGCTGCCCCAACTAGCAGGTGAAATGGAGAAGGGAGGGAGAATATCTATTTAACAATTTCTTTGCCTCCATTTTTCTGAGCAGGGACTGGGTCATCCTCCCCACTGAGACCCCTGTAAGCCCCAGGGGAGGCGCACCCAGGCCTACGGTCAGAAAGGACCTAGTCACGGAACTTCTGGAGGGACTGGATGTATTTAAATCAGCAGGTCCTGGCGATCTCCACCCCACAGTGCTGAGGGAATTAGCAAAGTTCATTGTGGGACCCCAGCATGGCTTTATGAGCACTCATGGTACTCTGTCAATGTGCCAGAGGACTGGAAAAGGGCCAATGTGGTTCCCATTTTCAAAAAAGGGAGGAAGGAGGACCCAGGAAACTATATGCCTGTTAGTCTTACCTCAGTCCTGGGTAAGCTTTTTGAGAGAATTATCCTGGTGCATGTCCGCAAGGGACCAGCAGGGGAGATTATGCTTAGGTGCAACCAACATGGGTTCATTAGAGGCAGCTCCTGTCAGACCAACCTGGTGGCCTTCTACGACCAGGTCACAAAATCCTTGTACACAGGTGTTGTGGTAGATGTAGTCTTTCTGGACTTTAGGAAGGCCTTTGACACTGTCTCTCACCCCATTCTCATTAAAAAACTAGGAGACTGTGGTGTCGATACCTACACATACAGATGGGTGCTGGAGGGCCATACCCAGAGAGTGGTGGTGGATGGGTCTTATTCGACCTGGAGAGATGTGGGCAGTGGGGTCCCCGAGGGCTCAGTCCTTGGGCCCACACTGTTCAACATCTTCATCAGTGACTTGGATGGGGGGGGTGGGGGATGTAAAAAGGACCCTGTTCAAATTTGCAGATGACACTAAGATGTGGGGAGAAATGGGCACGCTAGAAGGGAGAAATAGGCTGCAATCAGACCTGGACAGGTTACAGGGGTGGGCAAATGAGAACAGGATGGGTTTCAACACTGACAAGTGCAAGGTACTGCACCCAGGGAGGAAGTACCAGCAGCACACCTACAGGCTACGGAACTCCCTTCTCATCAGTGCAGAGGCAGAAAAGGATCTTGGAGTTATTATTGATGCCAAAATGAACATGGACCAACAGTGTGGGGACGCGGTCAGGAAGGCCAACCACACCTTGTCATGCATCCACAGATGCATCTCAAGCAGGTCCAAGGAGGTTATCCTCCCCCTCTTTGCAACACTGATCAGGCCTCAGTTGGAGTACTGCATCCAGTTCTGGGCGCTGCACTTCAGGAGGGATGTGGACAAGATGGAGAGGGTCCAGAGGAAGGCCACTCGCATGATCAGGGGACAGCAGGGCAGGCCCTACGAGGAGAGGCTAAGGGACCTGAACCTGTTCAGCCTCCACAAGAGAAGGCTGAGAGGAGAACTAGTGTCCATTTACAAACTAGTCAGGGGGGACCAGCAGGCATTGGGAGAGTCCCTGTTCCCCTGAGCACTACCAGGGGTAACAAGAAATAATATTCACAAGCTGGCAGAGAGTAGATTCAGGCTAGATATCAGGAGGTGCTATTTCACTGTCAGTGTGGCTAGGATCTGGAGCCAATTTCCAAGAGAAGTGGTGCTGGCTCCTACCCTGGGGGTCTTTAAGAGGAGGCTGGAGGAATACCTTGCCGGGGTTGTATGACCCCAGTACTCTTTCCTGTCATGGCAGGAGGGTGGACTTGATGATCTGCTCAGTTCCCTTCTGACCCTACCAACTATGAAACTGAAACTATGACACAGGCAGGGAAGGAAGAATCTATGCACTGCTGTGCATCCCGTCAAGCCCTGATCATTTGAAAACATCTTGCCTCTCTAAGTAATCCCCAAGCTGTTCTGCCATTGCTGTAGGCTGTTTTTCTTCTTTCTTATCATTGCTGCCAACTGTACTCATTATCTAGTAGCTGACCTTACATGTGAAGACTGAAGTAAAAAAAATAAAATAAAAGTATTAAATATTTTAGCCCTCTCTGCATCATCTATAACCAGATGGGATCATACATTCTGTAAGGTACCTATGGAATGCCTGGTTTCCCTCTACTTTTGACATACCTATAGAATCCATTTTTTATTGTCTTTTATGTCCTTTGCCAGCTGCATCTCAAATTGTGCCTTGGCCTCCCTAATTTTCTCCCGTCATGCCCTGTAGTACTCTTGTTCTCTTCCCTAGTACTATGCCTAAGCATCTACTTTTTATACAAGTCCTTTTTGAGTTTCAGATTCTTGAAGAGACTGTTATCAAGCCAAGCTGTTCTCCTGTTGAACTTCCTATTCTTCCACTGAACTGGTATAGCATGGCTTGCTCCTGTGCCTTTAAGACAGCCTCCTTAAAGTAAAGCCAGCTGTCCTGGACTCTTTTTTCCCCTCAGAATTGCTTCCAGGGGATCCTACCCACCAGATCCCTCAGTTTGTTAAAGTCTGCTCTTCTGAAATCCAGTGTCCTTATTCTGCTGCTCTCCTCCCTCCCCCTTAGGATCCTGAATTCTATTACTTCATGGCCACTATAACCCAAGTTACCTTCCACTATCACATTCTCAACCAATTCTGCCCTGTTTGTCAGCAGAAGAGTGCCTCCCCCACCCCTGCCATTGCCCTCTCTCCATCTGAATGAAAATGTTATCCACAACACACACAAGGAACTTGCTGGACTGCTTTTGCACTGCCGTGTTTCCCTCTCAACCAATGTCACAATAATTAAAGTTCCCCAGGAGATCAAAGTCCTGTGATTTGGAAGTTTCTGTCACTTGTTTAAGGAAGGTCTTGTCTACCTCCTCTTGGTTTGAGGCATGTAGCAGATGACTACCATGACATTTCCCCTGCTGCTCTCCTCTCTGCCCTTTACTCAGAGGCTTGCAACAGACCTACCGTTCACTTCATAAACTCACCTCCAAACATGAGTGCATTACCTTCATATCTATCTATCTATCTATCTATCGATCTATCTATCTCTAGATAGATAGATAGTTATAGGTATCTATATGTAGAAATATATATATATATAGAGAGAGAGAGAGAGAGATCTATATATATATATATATCTATATTGCAACACCTGCTCTTTTTTTCCCCTTCCTATATTTCCCAAACAAACTATATTAATCTATGACCATACTCCAGTCATGTGAACTATTGCACCATGTCTTCATTATTCCAATTACATCATAATTCTGTACTAGGACCCCCAAATGTTCCTATTTGTTCCCCATGCTTTTTGCATTAGTATATAAAGATTTTAAGGGTCTAACCAACTACCCTGTCCTCGCTTCAAGAACATTGCTAAGGTTTCCATTATTGCCTTCCCTTATTAAGGTTTCATACAGGTCTCCAAGCTCATTACTTACCCCAAGGCTTTTGTCTCCATCCCCTGGTGAACCTAGTTTAAAACTAGGTTTTCCCAGCAGTCATAATCTGCTGTCATCCTAGGCAGCAGTCAAAGGTCACTGACTCTGTAAGTGTCTGAAAGCTGCATGCTATTTAAAAATTTGACATGGTTTAACCATTGATAACTTTTTATACATCTTTTAGCTTATTTTATTTCATTTCCATTATTCTGTTATATTCATCTATTTTATTGAGCATTGTTTTTATTGACTTTTTCAGCACCTGTTTATTAGCTAGGTGTTAAAAATGCAGGGTTCCCTAAGGAAGAATTACTTGTTTTGGGTAACAGGATAACAAGAAGCTCTGATCATTGGAGTGATGATTTTTGGTCCACTCAATATGGAT
>NW_005842511.1:887001-904750 GCF_000455745.1 Alligator sinensis | reverse complement strand
AACCGCTCGTTTCTACTCTTTTGCTGTTAATAAACTGAGTTCTGTCTACATAGCTGAAAATTATAAAATGTATTATTAAAAAAGGCCTAAAAAGGACCTCTTCCCTTCAGTCCAATAATACCCTTACTGATAATCCCATGACAAAACAGATTGAGGTTCTGGAAGGAAAGATCAATGAAGAAAACTTGATTTTAGCATTGCCACTACAGGCAGTGTGAATAAAATAAATGTTAATATTGATTTATCAAACCCATAAATGTCCATTTCTCTTGACTCCAATTTGAGTCAGAGTTTTAAATCACTGCCTGACTGTGTCCTTCCATGACCTGGATGCATGATACAGCTTTACACTGGGAAAAGGAAGGGTATAAGGATGATCCAGACCATCAAACCCCCTAAGTAACTGTCATGTCCTCAATAGTTACTATGATTAAAGGAAATGAAGATCTAGCCTCCTGTCAAAGGCATTTACAGCAATTAAGAAATTAATCTTTTATTTGAACTCATTTCTAGAAGCACACGATATAATACTTAAGGCAACTGATGGAAAAGTGACAAACAATAACATTTAAAAAAATGGGTACTATGGGCATTTGTATAAGACACAGGGGTTTAATTCTCCCTAAGGAGAAAGTAGGACAAAGTAGGACAAAGTAAACCCCTGTGTCATGTACACCCCTGGCGGACCCAATCCTTACCTGCCTCTTCAGCAGTGGGGAGGGGAAAACAAGCTGCTGGTGGGCCGAGTGGTCCCTGCTGCAGGGTGGTGCTTCCCTCTGCAGCAGCAGCAGCCCCCTCCCAGGCAGCACCCAGGCACAGGCACCTGGCTCAGGCAGTCCCAGGGGGCACCGTAGCTGTGAAGGGAAGCACCAGGCCCCCATGCAACTCAGGCAGGCAGGCGGGCTTGGAGGGGCAGGGGGCAGGGGAAGATCAGGTTCACAGCTTTTTTTCCCCCCCTTCTGTGGAGCCTGCCTTCCTGGGCTGCCCGCACAGCCCCAGAGCTGCATGGAGCTCGGTGCTTCCCTCAGCAGCTGTAGGGTAGGAAACTAAAACTCCTTGGAGGTGTTTTACTTTGCAGCACCCCAAAGTCATTTGCTGTATCCCAAAGTCATTTAAGGCTCATTATGCTGCTAAATGTGCTACAGTGGCTGGAATTAACACGCAATATGCCACCAAATGTGCAAACAGCATTGCTATTAAAGTGTTGCAAAAGGCATTTAACCCACTTTAAACCTGCTAAAAAGTATTGTCTACAAATGGCCTATAACCTTGAACAGATTGTATTACACTTGATAAAGTAATAGACTTGAATCTGACCAGTAAAAAACCTTTTCCTCTATTTTTAATCATAGCTCTAATAGAAACAGAAATAAAAGATTAAGAGAGCAAAATATTTTATTATTCAACTTTTCTCCACATAAAAGTGAAAGCTTTTTCAATATGAAACAGATTCACATGGTCCTTAGCCAAAAGATTTAGGGCTTTGTTACACAGTAATTTTGGGTGGCTTCTGGAGCTCTTAAAACTGGGACTGTCAGCACATTAACACTTGAAACTAGTTTTAAAGTACTGGTTAGGTAGTTGAAAGTTATACCACTCCAGGGCAGAATTACCTCTGATCTGTGTTATCCAGCTTGTGTTACACTAAGGTTTAGCCACTCTAGGGAAAAATAACAATAATTGATGTTTTTGGCAAGTTATAGCCAAAGGGACAAAACAGTTTAATATAATTTCTGATGTGTATATCCCTGAAGATACAAAGGTCCTATTTTTTTAGAAATGAATTTAAGAACTCATCTGCACATAGTGAAGGAACTGGTAGCTTCTTGTTGAAGAAAATTTTATCTGCTAAGCTACAAGTAGATCATTATCTCATCTCTGAACATCAAGTAAGATCACATATATCCACACTGAGAAATGTATAGGCCCTCAGCCTTGATTTTCTCCCCCAAAAAGTGTTCAAGAAATTAATTGACTGCTGATGCCCAATTTGGACCAAAATGTTTAATATAATTATTTTAGGAGGCATTTATTCAAAGTATTGGACTGAAAAATATAATAGTCTCAATTTTTAAAAATGGTGATAAAAAGATCCCACAACTTATTGTCCCATTAGCCTTGTGTATATTCCTGCCAAAATATTTGGGAGACATGTACTTATTCACCTTCAGACATGGATCACTGAAAATAATATTTTGGGAGAAGAGGAGGCTGGTTTTAGAGAATGCTATTGTGCATGGACCATTGCTTGGCATTGTACTATTTGGCATCCAAATATGTTAAAAGACAAAATCATCTATATGTACCCTTCATGAACCTCAAGGGAGCCTTTCACTCCATAGACAGCGTGACAAAGAGCAGAGTATGCGGACGGGAGCCATGAAATGTAGCAGGGTAAACAAGCCTGATGAGCAGATTACCATGAGGATTAACAAGCAGGGAGTGGGAAACCACCCATGGACCAGCCTGGTTAAGGAAGAACACCTGGGCAAACTGATTAACAGCCACCCCAGGGCTCATAAAACAGAAACTGGAAGGAAAGGAAAGGGGGAACCACCAGATTAGGAGACTCCCTTCTGCAGGGAGACAGGTGCTAAGAAGACAGCCAAGAGAGGCTTAAGAGTGCACAAGCAGGGCAGGCAAGAAAAGGCCTGGGAAGATCTCAGCCTTAAAGGGACACTGGGTGCATCTACACATGTACCTGATGGCACAGTAACCACCATTTCTCAGTGGCACACAAATTGTTTCTGTCCATATTGCACAGTCTCTCGTTGCTACTGAGCAGCAGTGTCAGCATCATGGTTCGTGCCCACTGATGCTACGTCACTATAGCTCATGGCTACAGCTATGTAGTATCTCATGTAGACATGCCCACTGCATCTTAATAGCCCCAGGCAATAGGGAAGTATCTTTTTCTTTAGTTAGAGGGCCAGAAGGGCCTGATTTTTATTTATTTCCTGGAGGACCGGGGAGGGGGTGGAATTAAGAAAAGGGGTGAAGAGGAGGTCCCCACATGAGCCCAAGTGGACTCAGCTTCAAAGTAGGAAAATGACTGATAGTTAAGGAATATAGATCAAGAGGGAAGAAGCCCAGTAGGTGACTGGGGCAGGGCCCATCAAAAGAGTCAGGGGATGACAAAGTCCCACTGATAGAGATGAGAACTCAGAAGACAGGGATACCACAGAGCTCCCAGACTGTGGTTCAGACTAGAGGAATAAGGGGACTGCAGAGCAAGAGAGACATCCAAGCCCCAAGGTAACATCCTCATTAGTGGTGAGCAACCTCCCTTCCCAAATCACCATTTCATCGGAACCAAAACTGCGTGGCAGGCACTGGAGTAGAGGCAAGCGCTACCCAAGATGAGATCCAGGGCAGGAAGGCCAAGCAAGGACCCGACTATCCTGTGACAACAGATTAAAATTATGGAAGAAAATGGCAGTAACTTCAATAGACAAAGCTCTCTTACAATTAGTCATCACATACTATTCCAACACAGCATCAAGGGTGCATTATGGGATTGGTAGTGCCCTATCCAATAGTTTCCCAACTAAGACAGGGGTATGGCAAGGATGTTTGCTTGCTCCAGTACATTTCAACTTATTCTTGAATGATTTAAAACAGGTTCTAAGAGGGAATCAAGTCGATATACCCATGAGTTTAAATTACCATCTTTGTTTCTTGCTTTAGGCAGATAATGCAATGATTCTGTTCCAATCTCAAATCAGTTTTCAAAGATTATTAGATGCCTTTCAATAGTATCGCACCTCAAATAGCTTAGAAATCAAAACAACTAAAACCAAAGTAACGGTCTTTGGAAATGAAAGAAGGAAACACGATTGGTTTCAATTTTGTGCAAACTGGCAGAATGCACAGTCTTACTGTATGTTTTTTGTAAAAGTCATTATTTATATAAATTCTGTTTAATTTATATATCTATATATATACATTTCTATTGTTAATTTTATCATACTGTTTTGGTAACTACCACTACACACCATTGTCATAGCAGCCTAGGATGTGGAAACATCATAGAAGCAGCAGGATATGGAAGCACCATAGAACTAATCCAAGGGAAAAGTACAAATACTGTCAAAAATAGAGAATCTACAAACAATGAAAAAAGTGAGACTTATCAGTAATATCTGAGGAATTCTTTCTGTGCTCAAGGAATGCAAGAACAAAGTAAGAAAGGCTAAAGTGCAGTTGAATTTCATTTTCAGAGAATATTAAAATGAAAGGCAAAAGCTTCTTTGAACATTTAAATGAAAAGAGAACCAGGAGGGGAAAAGTGGGGCAGTAACTACTGAAGGAGTAGTGGAGATCAGAGGCAACCCCCTTGCACTGCAGGAGGGAACTTTTCAAAATGCATCCATCTTGATATGCAAGGCCCTCTTGAACGTGCTTGGTGGAGAAATGGTGGTGGGCTGATCATGATGATGGGTGTACCGCTAAAGTTGAAGGAAATATACATTATCCTAGTCACCAGGTTGGAGTGTGTAGCAGTTGGGACCCAGGGGGCAGTATTCTGTGAGACCCATTTGTGAACTGGGGCAAGGTCCAGTTGACTGAAACAGACTGCCTTTTTTAAAACCAGTGATCAGGTCTGGGTAAGCTTTGGCTCCTGCTGTCAGAGGGGTAACAAATCTATCCATTGTTCCAGAAACTGATGGAGGTTGAGAGAAACTGGGATGACTTTTCTCTCAGCCAAAGAGGTGCGAGTTGTGCATGGAGAACCTGCCGGACAGAAGAAAAACAACGCAAACATGTTGGATCTAACTAGGGGCTTCAGAGGAGGTGTATTCAATTTGTACTGAGAACAGTTTACACAGCTTTCAGATATAACATATATACATATTGTGATTTTTAATGTTTTGTTTGTAAGGTTTTCACTTCTTGTTTGTTATTCTTTTGTTACAGTCTCGTTATTGTCATAAAATATTAATTTTGACTTTTCTTATTCATTATTATTCATTGAAACAAAATGAATGCCAAGGATCCCAAAGTAGATTCTTCTGATCGAGGAGGGAGGTGGGGGCAGGGAGTTAACCCAGAAGGGTTATGCACTTAATATTGCATAATCCTTTCATATACATGGCTCTAGATTTGACCAAACACTTTGACTTAGTCTTCAATCAGAATGATGCTGCAATTGAAGAGATTGGTGGTGCATCACAGAGCAATGGCGACATGAATACAGAAATCACTATATCTAAGGTAGAAGCAAACCCAAGATTGCTTTCTTTTACAAATTAAGGGGCCTGGAAAACCCATAGAATATTGAAACACAAGGCTTGATGCATAAAATAGCAACTTCTTCAGGACAAATTTCATCAAATTTGATAGTAACCTGTGACTGGAAAATAGTAAAAATAGTGCTTATTTAAAGAGAGAGAGAATGTAATCCAGGCAATGACAGGCCTGTTAACTTGATTCAACAGTCAGTAAGATCTTAAAATAGATTTTGAAGGAAATAATACTTGAAGATACAGAATGAAATGGAAAACGGGACAAAACACAATGTGGGTTTATCAGAGGTTGGTTGTGTCAGACTAATTTAATATCATTCTATGACAAGATGATAAACTTCTTGGATAATAGCAATGCAGTGTAATTAGTTTATCCAGATCTATCTTGGTGCAAAGGGGGAGTACAATGGGTTATGTGAAAAGATGATTTTTCTGACCCAAGAGTACGGACCTTGGGGGTAGGGGGCGGGGGAAAGGGGATGTAGCAGCTCAGGTAAAAATGCAGAGGTGCCTGGGGTGTCAGATGTCCGGCAGGTCGCAGTGTGCCAGAATTCCACTGTGTATATTGAGTCCATGAATTTCTGTACCTACTACCTAGGAGGCTGATGAAGTGCAGTTCATAGGCCCAGCTCTGAAAAGTAGTTTTGTAGCAAAACCCCCAGTTTTTGTTTTTTAATACATATATATATATACACACACATATACACATATATATATACACACATATATATGATAGATATGCATTCCCTTCTCTTCCCCAATTATTTCTGGCTTTTCTTTCTCTCCCTCTCTATTCCCTATAGACGAGCATAAGTGAGCTCAGACTTAGGATAAGCTTTAACATTTGTTTCATATGGATATTGTATGGTTTAGGCCTGTGTTTGTAGCGAACCAAAGTCATGTCAAGTTTCCATTTTGTATGTCAAGTCTCCATCTTGTGTCCTCTGCCCAGGCATCCCCTGTGTTTCAACTGTATGAGTCATGTACCCCTCCCATGTAAATTGGTTCCTGGATGAATGAGAATGATTGGGAATGATTGAAATACAATGGTAGCAGGCCTCTACTGAATGGCCTGTAATGTCTGGGCCATCGCCTCGCATTGATTCATCCAGGAACCACGGACCTCACCCAGGAACAGAGACAAGAACCCAGCATTTGAAAGACAAAAGACCCTGCAGAACCAGCAACTCGACCATTGTACCCCACCATTACAGACACCCGAAACTGCACATCCCTGGATGGAGCACACATGCTCAGTATGCCAGGGGCTGACCCTTGCCTGGGCATGCCTCCTGCCACTAGGGTCACACAAGGTCTGCCCCTCTAAAAAGGGGCAGTAAAGACAGACCCAGTGGGACACCCTCTCCATCTGGACCAGCACCGTCCCACACGACCTATCCACCCAGAGGCCCTGCTGGCGACCCCTCTCTGGACAACACCTACTGGACAAGGACCCCTTTCCAGCCTGGATAGGTAGCTATCACCCCCACCCCCTCGTGAACCAAGGACTTGGACTCTGCTTCTCCTCCCCACCTGGACTCCAGCCCTTCCACTGAGTCTCTTTCTCCTGCTGCAAGAGTGTGTGTGTGTGTGTGTGTGTGTGTGTGTGTGTGTAATAAAACTGTTATTTGGACCCCTAAGTTGGGTTTTGCTTTACTATGGTTTGGCTCTGCTCCAATCTCTGCTCCTCGCCCCTCTAACTTCTGTCTCATTTCTCTCTCTCCTGCTTCTGGCTCACTGTCACCTCCAACACCTGTCCTGAGCTCCTCTCTGCCTGCAAACCCCTTGTTTCTTTGCCACTGTCTTATCCCCACTGCCTTTTCCTTTTCCCCTGAGCAACCAGGTTTCTGCCTCTCTCTCTTTCCTGGCTGTCTCCTCCTTGCCACCACACTTATTTGCCCCCACCCAATATCTTAGCTGTCTGCCTCAGTTTCCAGCCCCAGTCTACCTTAAGTAAACATAAGCCTCAGTTCCTCAATCAACTTCTCTGTAGTCCACTGGTTCGAAACCCATTTCTGGCAACTTTCACTCCCTACACTTTAACTTTCTCTCTCACCTGAACCTTCCCCCCCAAGTATCCCAAGCACACACATACATACTGTATCATCCAAATTAGGAATTTACCTGTGTGTATGTGTAGGTGGGTTGTATGTGTGTAAACTGATGAGTGTATGCATGTGTGTGTATATGTCATTGTGTGCATGATATATGAATTAGTGATCTGTGTCTAACTTTTGTGGTATATAGTGTATGTGCTTGAATTGGTGATAGGTATGCATGTGCCTCGGCTGGTTTGGATGTGTATGTGCCTGAGCTGGTAGTGTGTTTGTGTATGCACCTAAGGTTCCTTGGGTGAATTTGATATCTTTTATTAGACCAACCCAAATGGTTGGAGAATAGTTATTAAGAAAGCTTTCGGGTTCAAAAACCCTTCGTCAGGCTAAAGAAGCTGCAGCAGTTGCTGTGTCCTCTTCCTGGATGGAATGAAAAGTAAACAAGCCAGGGGCTGGGCTGGGCTGGGCTGGGCTGGGCTGGGGAGTCAGTTGCCAGGCAGATTGTAATGTATCAAAAATCCAATATCTATGTTTAGTCCCTGATCTCTAGTATCCAGCAGGTTGATGAAATGGAGCTCATAGGCTCGTCTCTGGGAAGTGTTGTGTAAGTTTCCCTTGAGGATCAGGACTGAGAGATTGGAGAGAGAGTGGCCCTCCTGTGAGAAATGTGCCCCCACTGGTAAGTGGGTCTTTCTGTCTTTGATGGATTTCTGGTGTGCGTTCATTCTGGTGTGCAGTTGTCGTCTGGTCTCTCCTACATATCTTCCATCAGGGCATTTGGTGCATTGGATGAGGTATACTACATTGCTGGAGGTGCGGCTGTAAGATCCTGGGATGCTGATGGCTCTGTTGTGGGGTGTAGTAATAGTGGTATGCACCTAATTGATTTGTGTGTTTGTATATGTGCAATTGTGTCACACCCTCCTGTCTAACAGCACAATATTGAGATCCTGAGAGTTGGCCTGAACCCACAGGGCTACAGTTTGAACATTCAAACAAGCATCTAACCTCATCACCAGAACTGAAACCAACTTCCTATAGCTCAAAACACAAAATCTGCCAACTACTTCCAGTACCCCCACAAACTGCAAACCAGAATCTATCAAAGACAACAAAACCCAAGTACCTGTGGGGGCACATCCCTCACCTTCCTGAGAGGGAACAAATTACAATGCAAACCACTTTTCAGAGCTGGGCCTATGAACAGCACTTCATCAGCCTCGTAGGTAGTAGGTACAGAAACTCATGGACTCAGTATACACAGTAGAGTTCTGGCATTTTGCAATCTGCCGGACAGCTGACACCCCAGGCAGCTCTGCACTTTTACCTGCGTTGCTACATCCCCCTTTCCCCCCTACTCCACACCTAGCCTGTCTCTCCCCTCCTGACGCCTCCATTTCCATTTTCACTGACTGGCTTTCTTTCCTGCATTGCGTGCCAGACCAGCCTCTGGCTTCTTTACTATTCCTTCCATCCGGACCAACTACAGGTACTTCCTCAGCCTGACAAAGGAGTATTCAACCTGAAAGCTGGCATCCCGGGCAGCTAAGCTGAGCTCACTGGGAGCTGCACTGCAACCAGTAGGCATCAGGCCTGTCAAAGATGTGACAGGTCTGGGTGTTCCCCAGCCAGGACTTTGTGTGTGCATGCATTAGCTGGAGGTTATGGCACCTCTGACCTGCCTTTCACCAGGAGATCATTGGTCCTGGCATTTATGGGGCTGCTGTGTTGCCAGCAGTCCCACCAGGCCTCCCTACCCTGGCAGGGTGCAGTTTTAGTGGCCATGCCCAGGACCTGGGGCCTTCTTCTTCCCCACAGCCCCAACACCATACTTTGAAGTTCATCCTGGCAGGGGAATGAGCTCAGCGGGGACATGTCCTTCCCCTCCTGGCTGGTGATGCCCCCTCCAGCTGACAGCGGGGCATTAATGGCTTTACAAAACCTCAAAAAAGGGAATTGGTCCAGGTATAGTGAGGAGGGTGGCACTTAGTCCATCTGCAGGTGGAGCGTGGGGAACCCCAGCAGTGGGATGTTCACCTTTAGGAACACGAGCTGCTCCACCAACGTAGGATCCAAGCAGGTGCAGGGAATTATGACAACATCCCCAGCAATGCTGAACACCCTCTCACTGGTCGATGGACTGGACAGGTGTTGCAGAGCAACCGTGGCCAGATCCTGCCACATCTGCCTTCAGCTTCCCTGGTAGGCCAAGGGGTTACATTCCAGTGGCTCCACATCCTCAGTGAGTCAGGTAGCCACCGAAGCCTCAGTGCTACCTGCCCGAGGCTGGGGTCTGGTGCAATTTGGACCCCAGCATAGAAGCTATGCCCATGGTCCAAGTTGGCAGTGGCTGGTGTGGAAGAGACTGGCTGGTGCTGGGAGTGCTGGCATGGGAAAGTGGAACCCCCTCTTCCACATTCCCTCACCTCTGCACTTCAGCCTCCCTGACTTTGTTCACCAGCACCTGCGTCAAGTGATCAAGGGTTTTGGGGCTGCACATGCTCCCCTTAACCCTTGGGTCACACATGCCCATCATCATGTGAACTGTACTGGACTGCAAGGGATCCAGCCACCTCCTGATGCCTTCCTTCAGCTGCCTCACCAGTGCCTGCACATCTGGTGACAGCAGCCTGCCCCAGCCAGGAACATTGATCCCCTGGAACTTCTCCATTTGTTTCTCCAGTTCCCTCACTAGGGGGATCACCTGGCTGAGGAGGGCATCGCCAGCGCTAAGGGTCTTGGTGGCCTTGAGAAAGGGCTCAAGGATGACCAACATCTGGGAGATGGTACCTCACTCATCTCTGTTCAGGGGGGCGCTGATCCCAATCTCCCCAAGCAAGGCCATCTCATGGATGGCCTTCTGTTGCCCCACCAGCCTATCAAAAATCAGGTATGTGGAGTTCCACTGAGTCTCCACATCCTGTATGATTCTGTGCTGCGGGATTCTCAGCTATGCCTGTTTCTCTCACAGCATCTTGTTCCCCTTGATGCTGCAGTGGAAGTAGCCCACCACCTTCCTGCATTTGGAAATCAGCTGACTTGTAGCAGTACTGGTGGCAGCAACATCAGCAGCAGCCCTGTCCCTCTTCAAGGCATCCCTCACTATTAGGTGCAGCCTCTGTACCACATAGCAGATGCCAACAAAGTTGGCATCACAGACAGCCTTGAACATATTGGCCCCATTGTCGGTGACCATGAACCTGTGGGTGAGCTCAGCCTGCCCAATGAGCCACCCCTACACCATGTGGTTCATGGCCCCCATGGTCTCCCTTGCTGTGAGGGACTCATCCAGCACCTCAGCTTGCAGTAGATCCCAGCAACGGCCCGACTGATTGCACTAGTGCCCCATGAGGGAGAGGTAGGCATGATCTCCACTCTGGCTGCTCCAGATGTCGGAGGTGAAGTGCAAGGCAACCTGTGGCCCTGTCTTGTGCATCTCCTTACTCAAGTACTTCCTGCATGCCTGATACAGGGAGGGCATCACCACCCTGCTAAAGGTGGTGCATGTGGGCACTTTGTAAAATGGGGCCAGAAGTGCTACAAACTGCCTGAACCCTGGTCGCTCAACTAGGGAGAAGGGCTGGCTATCCAGAGCAAGCATCTCCCCAGTGCTCTGGGTGATTTCACTCGTCTTGGGATGCGCCCCCCTTTCTGTCCACCTTTCTCCCACTGGCTCAGGGTGGTCTGCCTCTGCTTTGGGGGTAAGAGGGCTTTGGAGCGAGTGGGGGACTTCCCTTTCAGCACACTTGTACTGGTGCCAGGCTGGGCAGCAGGAAGAAGGGCAAGGGAGTGGTGCCTCCTCAGATGCAGCAGCATCGCCATGGTGAAGTGTCTCACATCCTTGCAATGGCTCATGTGCCTTTGGCAGTGCTGACAGATGGCAAACCTGGGATCATCTGACACCTCAGAATGATCCCACACTACACTACTCCCCCACTTCTGGGTTGAGGGTGAGGATCCTGCCTTTTCCCCCTTCTCAGCAGGCTGAGGCTGAACAGCAGGAGGAGCTGCCTCAGCTGAGCCATGCCTCCACAGCCTCAGCCTCCTCCAAGGTGCTGCTTTCTGGAGGAGACCTGGGTCTAGGGGAAACTGGAGGGGTGTGGAGCTTGAGGGGTTCCCCTTCAGTCCCAAGAATTGCTTGAGCCAGTGCATTCAGCATCCCTGGTTCCAGCTCCAGCTCCTCCTCTGGCAGTGGGAGGCTCATGTTGAGAGCTGAAATTGGGGTCGAGGAGGCAATGATTCCACTGCTGGTGCCCACTTCTGGACTGAGTGAAGGTGGTGCAGGTACAGGGACGTTAGGTGAAGACACTGCTCCCACAGCCCAGCTTCCACTGGCAGCACTGATGTCATGGCTGCTCGGGAATAGAATGTGTCTGTGTTTGGGATGGGGGGTGGGCTTGCAACTCTAGCTCTCCCTCCCCTGCCAGAAGACCTGGCACCTGCCTTTCTAGCACACTTCATATTTGCTGTGCTGCAAAAGTCTGTGTGTGTGTGTGTGTGTGTGAATCCTTTTGTATATCTGTCTTGTTCTCCTGTGAATATCCATGTCTTGTTCTGCTGTGAATAAAATTATTTGTGTGTCAATATATTATCTGCGTCTGTTCTTCTGTAAATATTTGTCTGTCTTCTTCTGCTGTGATTTTTTTTTCTATAATCTGGGTCTCTGTGTATGTGTGTGTGCGCGTGTGCATGTGTTCATGCATGCATACATGCGTGCAAGCAATCTGTGCCTCCCTGCACAGTGATAGATAACACTGGCTGGGAAAACACAACTTTCTTTTTGCAAAGTTTCCAAAACAAGTTTCCAAAAAAATAATTCAAAGAAATAAATTGAATTGTAATACTACGAATAATTGAATAGACTAGCTAATATAACTAAGTTAAATCCTAATCACTCCTTTATAACAACAAAAAAGGAGCAGGCAGGTCTCAGTCACAGTGTTCCTCTCTCACACAGTCACTGACAGGGAATGAGCTGCAAAAGGCAGGGAAGGGCTGGAAACAGAAGCTTTTTTGCTTTTTGTAGTCCCAGCCCACAGATGCTGCCACTGGAAAGGTAGCCAGGGAGAAATCCTTCTCACTGGCTGCCTACAGACATCAGTCTTCCCCCCCAACTCCCCCTCCCACTCTCCGTTTCTCCCCCGCTCCCCCTCCCTCTCCCTCTCCCTCTTCTAATTGCCTCAAAATGGCCGAAGTGGGTCTGAAGCATCTGAAGCGGATCTGAAGTGCTTCAGATGCCCCTGACCCACTCTGGACACCATTGCTGGGATCCTGCTTTGATCTGGAAGTGCCACTTCGGAAGCCAAAGCATCTGAAGTGGATCCAGATCCAAAGCAGGATCCAAAGACTCGCACAGCCCTAATAAGCAGTGGCGATGTGTAGTGGGTGCACGGGGGTGCACATGCACCCCCTGAGAGTGCCGGCACACCCCCTGTCCAGCCACGCTTGCTGCTTAGGCAGTGGTTGGGGGTGGGCAGGTAAGAGCACCAGTGCCCTCCCTGCAAGCACTGGTCGATCACTGTAGCCACTCCCAGAAGCAGCTGTAGCAGGATCAGCCACGGGACCACAAGAATACTTAAGGTCAGGGAATGGAGACCTTTTCTGATGAAGGAAAACTAAAGACATTGGCTTGTTTAATTAGCAAAACAGAGATTGAAAGAGGATATGATTAGTCTTTACAAGCACATCCATTAACTGAATATTAGAGAAGGAAATTTTAGACTGAAAAAGAAAACCAGCACAAGAGCAAATGGCTAGAAACTGACTATAGATAAATTTAGATTGGATATTAGAAAATTACTATCAGAGGAGTGCAATTTCTGAATAGCTTTCCGAGAAAAATGGTTGGGGCAAGGAACTTTAATTTCTTTAGGATTATTCTAAGCAAGTTTATGGAAGGGATTGTATATAGGAGCTAGATTTCTCAGTGGTGGCAGATGACAGAACAAGGAGTAGAAGTCTAAAGTTGCAGAAAAGGAAACTTAGGTTAGATATTAGAAAGCATTTTCTCATGAGGAGGGTAGTAAAGCACTGGAACAGGTTACCCAGAGATATTGTGGACTCGCGATCCTTGGAGGTTTTTAAGACACAGCTAGACAAAGCCTTGCCTGGGCTGATATAGTTGGGGGTGGCGCTGCTTTAAGCAGGGGGTTGGACTAGATGACTTCCTGAGGTCCCTTCCAACCCTCATTTTCTGATAGGACATGTAATTTTGGTTCACAAAGAGTTGTGTCCAATGTGAAGTCATGCATTTGTGATCCCAGGTCAGAATATAAAGACAGATTTTGTAGTGTGGATTGTCTCCAGTAACTCCATTCCTCAACTTCTGCTGGTTGTCAGTAGGGGCAAGAAAGGAATGTTACTGGTTTTTAGTTTTTTTCTCCCTTCCCCTTTTCTGGTTACAGCTCAGGCTGGGGGCTGTGGGGTGGGGTGGTTAGGGTAGCTTGATGATTCAGCTGAATCTTAGAAAACCTAGTGGTCCTTAATTAGAAGGTCTTGTTCCTCCACTCAAAGTCATACAGATCAAATTTGGGGATAGAAAAGATTGTTTTTTCCTAGGTCAGCCTGATATGGACTGTAGCACTCTTGATGCAGGGAAGAGGTCTTGCCTTTTTCTGTACCGAGGGCCATCTTTCCTTTTCCTAGGACTTTCCAAGCATACGTTAACTAATTACTTCTCTGTCATTGCACTGGCAATACAAAGCTGACAACAAATTGGGAGTATTTGTATATTATCTTTGATCCTAATCAAATTGAAACTCCATTGTGATGTGCATTAGAAAAAGCTCAAATCACAAGTAACAGTCATTTCTGAAAAGAAGTACAGACAAAAGGTTACAAAAGACAGAGTTAAGGCAGGTGTGTGCAAAGTCTAGCCGATTAAATATAAATCTTTTGATAAAAATCCTTTGTAATACCATAACTGACAACCAGGTTTCAAAATATATAAGCATCCCTACATTTAAGCAGCCAGGGCAAACCAAATGCTAATTTTAATGAGAAATATTAAGACAGCTGTATTTCCCATACAGTATACCTTTTTACAGTTCCAGCTCTTTCTCCCCTTGAGCAATCTAGTATCTGCTTCTTTTATGTGGTTGGGTGGGACAGTGATAAAGCAAGATATACGACTATTTTTAGCTAGCTACACAAAAAAGTCTAAAAAGTGCTAAGCCAGTCAAGATCAGAATCCTGTTTCATATTGTATACAAATAATAAACAACAAATCCAAAATATAAAACCAGATTTTTCTAGTGAGCAAGTGAATTCAAAAGACATGATGTAACTATGTTTAATGTTGATATTATTTTGTAAATATTTGTAGACTATAACTAGGGAAATCATGAAAACCCAGCACTAGTTCAAGTAAAATTGATTATGTTTGTAGGCATTTGTAGAATTTAGAATGCAACAAAATGCTGACTCTTTATAGAAAGAATATTGCAACAAAAACTGCTGACAAAATCAACATTTCATATTATTGGAAAAAAATATTAGTCTCTTCTATACTGAAACATGATTGATGTGCACATATATTAAACATTTTTCTTTCAGTCAATTTATTCTCAGATACGGACACTCAATTTTTTTGTTATTCTTTTTTAAGGTGCAAAATTAAAATAATAATTTCATTACTTACATGGAGGTAAAGTAGTTCTCATACAATATTTTTGTGTGCAGATGATACAAGATTGACATTTTATCATTAATGCATTTGTGGTTACTTTCTAGTAATATAAAACCTTTTTTTCCCCTCAGATCTCAAGTAAATAAAAAGTAATTAAATGCATAGCAACAAATTTGCACTAGATATAAAGTGAGGTAGCTCCATGAATTATACCTGGTCTAAGTAAATGCTTAACAGTTACAGATCTGGTTCTTAGTATAAACATTAGATGTATTGATGTTAACACAAACTCTCTGCAATATATAAGCATGATGAAATCAGTCCTGACATTTAGTGTTTGTAACATTCAGAAGCTCATGAATGTATAAGGTCTGCAATGGACAGAACTTCAAAATACAGCTAAGGAGGAAGGTTTATTCCACAGAATCCTGAATATCAGGAATAAACAGTTACAGAATACTATTAGTCTAGCCAACCTAGATATGCCAAACCTGGCTGTTCCAACTAGGAAAAAGATTTGATATTGAAACCTGAATTGATCCTGAAGACTTCCGCCTATATTTGTATAAAGCCACTCCCTTTCTAGCACAGCATCAGGGCTCCTCTATTTCTAAGGGAATCAATATTAAGGTTGAAAAAGGGGCCAAAGCCTTACTTTTTAAATTCATGATATTCATATACAACATTTTATATAAAATTCAGGCCATGGACATAAATAATATTCAAACTTGAAAGTCCTCTCCTGCAACAGGCCAGATGGCCAGGCTTTCCATTTCTCTTTATATACCTTGGGCATATTTTAAGAGAGACCCGGTCATTTGTTAGTACTGCCAAACCCAGGAGTCAAAAAAACAGCAGCAATTTAAAAAAACAAACAAAAACGCATAAACACATGCATTTGGTGCTATCTACCTGCATTGTTTTAAGCCTTTTAAGATGTTATTTTCAAACTTTTTTCTGTAACCTTGTTTTTAAAGGAAGCTGCGGTTTTCACAATAATCACACCACTCCAAGAGTTGAGGATTGAAGTCAAACATGAACCCCATAAAGACTTGCACCCAAATACTTTTCCTAGCCTCTGACCACTCTACTCACTTTTCCAGTTGTCTGTTCTGAAAAAGTCTCTTGCCATTCCCTCAGGACATCATGAGTAGAGAGCTGGCCAAATGGACACCCCAGAAGTAAAAGGCTGTGTGGTAGGCCTCTGCCCAGGAAATAAATTATGCGCACAGGGCTTCGGCCCATTTCAGAAGCATATTCAGAAAGAAACAATCTTTATTTTCTTTCAGGGGACGTAAATCACATTAATCTCTTACGCTCTTGGGAAATGGTCTCTGTCATTTCAATGGTAGATCAAAATCAACCTGCTGACCAGTTTTACTGTACCCAACAGTACAAATCTGGAATGTTTACTAATGCTTGTACAAATAGGTGGCTGAGTTACCAAGAATACACATATTACTCTGAACCCCTGGTGCTATTAGTAAATTACTTATTTTGCCAGCTCCACTCTATATTGTGTAAAACATATTGGAAATGTGTTTTTGAGTCTGGATAGCCAATTCCTGCAACACTCAAGTCCTCAGAATCCATAGCAACAATTTATGAATGCAAACTATAGCTTCAAAGATATTTCTTCCAATATACAGTATGTGCTTAGAAGAACATCATCCAGGTAGGCCTAAAAAATATCTCTGATTTAAGATGTGCACACAGACAGGAGATCATTCTTTTTAGACAAGTTAATTACAAAATTAACTGCAATGAAACTCTTGGTTTGAGTTACTAAATAGGTTACATGAAAGATACACACTTTTTAAAAAAGTGACAGTAAAATTATCAATAATTAGAAACAAATGTAGAAGGAAGATATAAATAAAATGAAATCCCTCCATACTTTTTTTTTTTTTTGCTGCTATACCCTGTTTAGTATCAAAATCTATGTTTAAGTAAATTTAAAGGTAATTCAAACTGATGCTGACTTTGATAGTGCTGGGATGATCTAGTCTTAAATATGTTTTGTGCCACTATGGTGTCAGCTGCAAGTATTTACTTTTCTCTAATTTAGCATATAGGAACAGTGACCCTCATAATTCCATACATGAATTGAAGTTTAAATTTAACATACTAGGTTCAACAGGCACTGGCAGGTAGTTGCTCACCCCAAAGCCACAGAAGCACTATATTAATTTACACATAGTACAATGACAAGTTTTCCAGCTGTACTAGGAGTTTCATTGGAGAAAGTAAATTTTAGTTACCATGGAAGTTTCAATGGAATGATTTGAAAGATGTATTCCATTTCCTGTTTTACCTATTTAGTGCTTACATTTGATTCTATTCCATCTGCTCTAGTCCCTGAAAAAAAGCACCTAACAAAGAAGAGGATAAGATCTCCTGTGTTCACTGCTTTTTGTGACTTAGCCTTAAGGTTAAGACGACAAAAATAGACATATTAACAGTTTTTCCAGGTCCAGGACTTGAACAGGATGGAATGGGATCTGGGCTGTACTTTGTGTGCTGTCAACCAAAATGGTTCCACCGAGTTTTGAAAAAATATATACACCTCTTTTCCAAAGGAGGGGGGGGTGTAGTTGCCTCAGATCCATACAAGCTATTACTAGTGGATTGGCTGTACTGAAGGAATTGCATCCTAGTACATGCTATCAGAAGCAAACAAACCAAGATGAATGCGACTCAAAAATCAGAACAGTTTATAGTAATAATTAGATTTGTTTTTTTTAATTAGAAATGTTATTTGACCAAACCTATTTTTTTAGCTAAGAATGTCAAAATGGAAAGGTATATTTTTCTTCTGCCCC
>NW_005842511.1:886632-886991 GCF_000455745.1 Alligator sinensis | reverse complement strand
TTTCCCTGGGGTAGCAGGAGGGGAAAGGAGGTAATTAATGGAAGCAAAAAAAAAAAGTAAAATCTGATTTAAAAATTATTTCTTTTTTTTTTTTACTCCTATGAAATGTATCCTTATTTAGAAAATAAAAAATATGCAGTTAAAAATCATCAGACATCACAGAAAGACCTACTCAGCCACCCAAGGCAAAAACTGCAATCAAGCATGTTGCTTCTCTTGAAAACTCCCAAGGAACATGAGATTAGATGGGAAAACAAACCTGCCTTGCTGGAAACTGTTTCAAATTGACCGGGGTGGGCACATAAAATCCCTTCAATCCAAATGGCAGCACTGTTTTAATGTCTTCCAGGGCCCTAGGA
>NW_005842511.1:864350-886622 GCF_000455745.1 Alligator sinensis | reverse complement strand
AAAGAGTTTCCCCATTGGTGACTGTTTAAGCAAGCTATACGGACTCAAACAGGTATGTTTTCAATAACTCATTATTTAAGTAACAGTGTAACATGTTAAAATAGGTGAGCTCTTAAAAAAATCAGTTATTTAACGAATAATTCATAGTGTTGGAGCACAGGAAGCAATAAACACCTTTTAAAGGCCATTAAATGTCAAAGTGAAGCTAAAGTGTTCATAACTTCAAAAGACTTCTATTGTAAACCTACTCACAATATGAACCTTATTACCATTACGAATACACTGAAATGATGTTGCTTTGTTCTCTGTATGCTTTTATCAAGTGATTCATAGCAGGTGCCAAGTTGACCAAAATTCTCTATTTATTATTTATGCATGTTGAAGGGGGGAAGTGGGCATAAAATGAGAGCACTTTTCTATAGTTGTCTGTCAGTATGTATATTTGGAGGGATCAGAGGCAATGACAGCAAATAATTTAAATGGGTGGCTTGCATGGAAATTGTTGATTTTAAAAGAAACAGTTTCAAGTTGAGTTTGAGTAACTTGTGTTTGGGATGGGAAATATAGATACTTTTTTCTGTGGTTATGTGATGGCTAAGTCCCTACAGACACTTATAATGTTTTAGTGGTGCTATCAAGGCTAACTACAGACTCTCAGGAAGTCTGAGACAGAAGCGGTCTAAATTTTGTGCTTTACTCTAAGCTCCCTAGGTTAGGTTGGGACCAAGAAGAACAGACATTCATTCTTCGGTGGGGGTCATGCAGGCTACCTCCATGGGCTAAGGCCAGAAGGTTAGGGGTGCTCATGCATGCCACCCAGAGTGCTGCCAGAGAATGCCAAGCCCAGCTGCGCAGCCAGCCACCCCTGATTGGATAATTCAGTTCCTCTCCCCAAACCCCATCCACCACAACCAGCTATCCATCAGTTGTGGAAGGGAGGGAAAGGGGAAACAAAGGCCCCCACCACACACACACCCAATTCCAACAGTCCCAAGCCAGAATAACTGGAGGGGCCTGCATGGTGGAGGCTTTGCCCCCCACTGCTTCCCACAGCTGGCCAGTGTGGCCCCCTGTCTCACCCCCCTCCCCAGTAGTAGGCCGTTAGTGGTCATGGGAGAGTGGAGGCACCCACCACACAGGCTCCCCCCAGCTGTATGGCTCAGATCTGGAGGGGATGGATCCACATGGTGGGGACCCCGCTCCTCCCTCCTTTCCCCACAGACAGACAGCCACTCATAGTGGTCAGGGCTAGGGAGAGAAGCTGAGCTGGCCAGCTGGGCCACGCAGTGGAGGGAAGGGAATCCCCACCACATGGGCCTTCCCCAGCTGTGCTGCCTCAGGGCTGGCCCCAGCCCCCACAGCCCAGCCACCACTGAAAGGTGGTGCTCTGCCTCCTGCCTGGGGCTGGCTCTGTGACAGCCTGCTTGGCCAGAGCAGATGAGCATAGCTGAGGTTATCATGTTGCCATGCAAGGGGTAGGATAGTAGGGGCCCATAAAGCAGCATGGGATGCTGGGGGACTGCAACTTGAGTCAGGAGGGAATCTGGTATAGAAGTTTGATAGACCAGTCTAACCATAGTTTGGGTCCAGATCTGGTGTGAGACACATGGGTGGAATCTCATCACACCCCTGCAAGCCCAGGACCCCCAGCAACCTGCAACAGATGTGGTAGGCCCCCAACCTGACCCGCAACAGAGCCGGGAGGTAAGTGGGGCTCACAGTGGGAGGGAACTAGACAGCTGCAGGGCAGTTGACAATAGCTGAGGAGGGTCACGCCCCCCCTCCTGGCTCCTACTTAGCCCAGCCCCCAGGGAGCCATGCATCCCGGTGCCACCTGGCATGTGAGACAAGGGAAAGGGGGGTGCTTACCTGCCCCATTCTCCAGAGGGTTAGGGGTTCCATAGCCCCTAGAATGGCCCGGTGGCTGCGGTGGCCCCTCCTGCGTATGTGCAGGATTTAAAAGGGCCTGCCAAAAGGCAGGAAACTGAAGTTTGGGTCTGACTCTGGCATGAGACATATGGGTGGAAGCCCATCACTCCCCCACAAGCCCAGGACCCCCAATAGATGTGGCGGACCCCCAACCTGACCCCTAGCAGAGCCAGGAGGTAAGCAGGGCTTGCAGTGGGAGGGAACTAGACAGCTGTGGGGTAGCTGAGAGGAGCCAAGGAGGGTCACACCCCCCACTGGCTCCGACTTTGCCCAGCCCCCCAGGGAGCCATGCAACTTGAGCCTTGTGAACAGAATGTGCAAACAGATGTGCTCTTGGCCTGGTGTGTGAGTTAGCATGGGATTTCATGCAGGAGGGCACACAGGAGGGGGATGAGGCTCCAGGCAGTGAGCCTGAAGAGAAGAGTCTGCACAGAAGTAGCCCAGATTATTACCGGTGTAATGGTGGTGGGGATGTGCCACACCCCAAGGATCCCCTCCGAGTCTGGGCCCCACCCCCCTGGTACTTCTGAGGCCTCCACCCAGATGAAACCCATGGTTCCATCCCACACCCAAACAGAGCCCCTGGCTCTTGGTTGTGGGAACTGCCTGGTACACTTGCAGGCACCTGGGATCAGGAGCACTGTCACCTCCCCTTGTGAGGTTTGCTTCACATTGGAAACCCTGAAGTACCAGATAGGGGAGCTCCAGGCTGCAGTGCAGAGGCTGCGTGCCATCAGGGATGGTGAAAGAGATTGACTCCTACTGCCAGGCCCTTCACCAGAAGGCAGAAGAGCCAGGGATCACCTGGACAAAGGTTGTTTCCAGCCCCAAGGCACACTGCACCAGGGTCATCACTCCCCTGGACTTTCATAACAGGTATGAAATCCTCACAGCACTAGATGGGTCAGCAGAACTATTAGCTCCTATACCTGATGAAAAAAGGCATCATGCAACCACCCCAAGAAGAAACACAGAGTGGTTGTTGTGGGAGACTCTCTCTTGCGGGGGACTGAGGGAGCTATCTGCCACCCTGACCCCTCAGCCCATGAGGTCTGCTGCCTCCCAGATGCCCATATCTAGGATGTAGCTGAGAGGATCCCAAAACGTATCCAGCCCTCTGACCACTACCCCATGTTCCTTATCCATTTGGGCATGAATGACACAGCTTGGAGCAATCCCAGCCGGGTCATGACTGACTAAAGGACTTTAGGAGACGGGCTTAAAGAGTTGGGGGCACAGGTGGTTTTCTCCTTGATCCTTCCCATTATGGGTCACGGGCACAGGAGAGTAAGAAGAATTTAGTAAGTAAAAAGAAGATTTTGGTGCTGGTGCCATCGAGAAAGCTTCAGCTTCTACAACCATGGCCCACACTTCAGAGAGAGAACCAGTGAGTTACTGGAGAGGGATGGCCTCCACCTCACTCGCACAGGGAAGAAGCTCTTCTCAGCCAGAATGACTGACTTGCTTGACCAGGCTTTAAACTAAGTTAACTGGGGGAAGGCAGATAGTCTCTGGTGCAATCCCACCAAGCATCAGCTACCAAGCCATCAGGTCAGGCTGTACAAGGAAACAAACTCCTGCCCCACCCCAGGGATGGGGCTCTTCCAGGAGTACAAGGAAACCTAGGGCTGCCAATGGCAAACTCACTTGCATTTACACAAATGCCAGGAGCCTGGGCAAAAACAGGAGAAGCGGGCCATATTCAAAAGCAGTAATGATTATGATTTCATAGGGATAATGGAGACCTGGTGGGACTCCACCTATGACTGGACCACAGGTATAGATGGCTACACCTTGTACAGGAGAGATCATGTTGCAAGAAAGGGCAGGGGTGTAGCTCTATATGTGAAAGACCATGACACCCACTTCCCTACAGGTAGAGATTGGCAATGAAGGAGGGTGACTTGAGACCCTCTGCATAAGAATAAAGGGGGAATGTTGTGAAGGGGATATAGTGGTAGGAGTCTACTACAGACCTCCTAATCGAGAGCAAGAACTGACCATGAATTCTCCAGGAAACTGGCTGAGGCTGCATGCTCTCAGTCCATGGTTGTCATGGGTGACTTTAACTACCCGGACATCTAATAGGAAGAGCACTCAGCCATATCCAATAAGTTGCAATGCTTCCTCACAAGCATTGATGAGCTTTATTTGTCTCAAGAAGTCTATGGACTGACAATGGAGAAGGCACTGCTGAACTTGGTACTGGCCAAAAGGGATGATCTAGTCAGTGCACCTGAGAATCCAGGGGAAGCATTGCAAAGCTGGCAAGTCAGTGAGCAATACGGAAGTCCTCAACTTTAGAAAGGCCAACTTCCACAATCTTAGGAGGCTAGTTGTTCAATCCCTGAGAAACCACAACCTGGCAGGGAGGAATGTTCATGATGAATGGTTGCTCCTCAAGGATTCAATTCTTGAAGCACATGGTAAGTCCATTCCAACCCACAGAAAAAGTAGCAAAAGGGCTCAATAGGGAACTCAAGGACCTCCTGCACCTAAAAAAAGAAGCTTATAAAGGATAGAATATAGGACACATCACTAAGGAGGAATACTCAACACTAGCCTGCACCTGTAGAAAGCAAAGTAGGAAAGCCAAGGCTGAAACCGAACTCAAATTAGCCACTCAAATTAAGGACAACAAAAAGTCCGTCTTCAAATATGTGGGAAGCTGGAAAAGAACAAGGGTAACATTGGACCCTCACGTTAGGACACTGAAAATCAATTTATGACTTGAATCTACAAGGTGTAGCATTTCTTCAATCCCCACTATAGTCCCTGTTTTATACATTTTTAAAGTAAAGTAATAGAAAAAAGAAATTAAATAATTAAAAGTGAGATAAACTGGCTCAGAAAACATGAACAGGGCAAAATGGCGGTGTTCAGTGACATGGTTGGTGACAGAGTCATTCTGAGGTCCCATGCAAAGAAACAAAAAGAGAATTTTGACTGTTAATGTGCTTGAAAAAACAACACCTTCCCTACATACATACCTTATTCTGCACAGAAAACCATTACATGGTGGTTTTTGTGCCTTTAGTATCATTTGCTTCTGCTCTTAATTTCTACTAGTAGAAGCGGAAGTTACTTGCCTCATGCCACAGACTAGATGTTGAAGAGTAAGACTTTCTATTTCTTTGTTTGTTTAGAACAAATAATAAAAACTGTTATGCTGAGTCTTGAGTACTGCGCTTATAGACTTAATATCAACACTGTTCCTTGAGAAAGCTCTCACAGGGAATGGCAGAATTTCTACTCAAGACATACAGTATAAACTTAATTTTCAAAAGTACTCACCTATCACGATTGTGGATGGATTTTCAAGACTTCAGATTCTACTCAGGCACATAAATTCAACAGGCTAAACACCTCCCCCCCCCCCCCCCCCACCCCCACACGCCAAACCCCCCCCCCCCCCCCCCCCACACACACACACACATGCACACCCCTCAATTCCAAAACTTCCATTACTCTCCATGCATACCTAGCTAGATTTTTAAAACAGTCCAGTTTCTAATTAGATGCACCGTAATGAAATGACACACAATAATTGCTAACACTAGATAGCAACTCTGGGCAGTAATCTAGGACTAGAATGGAAACACACTTTTAAAGCTAATATTGTAGGAATTTAAGCAGCAAAATGCAAAAAAAACCCCAACTTACCAATTAAGCCAACCCACAGGCAAAGATATAAAACTACTTTTTGTAGATAAAAGTACTACTTTCTTCCTTTTCCCTCTTTACATATGAAATGCAATTCAGAAGAAAAGACATTTATTCTACACTGTTTGAGATAAGGTAACAGTTAGCATATAGTCATTTCTAACACTGATATCATAGGTGGTTCATTACTTTATTTAGGGTCACTAAATTACTTATTTAAGGCTACCTGTTTACAGTTGGATTTGTTCTTCATGTACGTTATCCTACGTTATATTTTGTATGCTGGAACCATATGCTGGGTTTTCCACTGCCTTGTTTCTCAGTAGGTTAAGGCATAAGAATGTGAGGACAACAAAAATGACAAGTCCAGTCCCAGCTGGGTGCAAATCAAAGCATCTCTGAGGGTACATGCAAACATTATACTTAGATCAACCAAACTCTACTTGGGTCAATTTAAGTGTCAATCTGTAGAGGTTCAGGGAGGTTAAATCAGGCAAGAAAATGGTGGGTCCCATCTAAATTAGTTCACCCGAGAAGGTATTTCTGAGACTATACACTTGTCCAGGCCACTGTAGTTCATCAAACATTATTTGACAGGCTCCAGAATATCATGCAAAATATTCTTGGGACATGTCTATATCACAAGTCTACTGCATTTCACACTCTTGAAAGGTAAACAACCTCATATTACTGTGAGATAAGTACATGCATGTGGGCAGTTTCTGGGGAGGTTCTCTTGTAATAATTTGTTGATGTGACGTACCCTAAAATGAAGTGGTATATTTGGTCAACACTATGGCAAAACTGGTTTTCAGCATAAAACAGAAGCTGCAGGAGGCAACTAATGAAAAACAGAAATGAATGTGAAAGTACTCTAGATGTATTTCTAGAGGAAATGACTGAGGGATGTAGAAAGAAAGCTGAAAAAATAGGATTGAGATCAGCGACAAAAGGAGCAGGCATGCTGTGTCAGATAAGAATATCAGACATTTTAGGAGCAGGAAAATGTTATCTTGCACAGCAGGGTTATACTGTACTTTAATTGAATTCTGAAAATTCACTGAAAAGGTTATGTGCAACAATACTATGTGCATTGAATTTCCATTATGCTAGTGAAATAGTGAAAGGTTTTTTTCCCTTAATCCAGTACCTGTTGCAAAATATTTTCCTCCATTTTAAGTTTGGACCAGTTTGTTTATTGTTTCTTGGAAAGATGCTCTTGACAACATACAACAAAAACCAATATTTTAGAACTTTTCTATATGCCAAGTAGCCTTATTCCCCATATTGTGGACAGAACTGTATAGAATAGAGACAGTCTAATCCACTACATATGAGACCTGACTGGGAGAAAGGAAAAAGATGACACACACATAATGAGTATATGGGGTACAATTTTATGTCAGTCTCATAATTGAGTTATTTTATAACATGCTTTTAGTGGGTTTATATTATAGGGTAATTTAGGAAAAGGGAGAGGCAGGAAAAAGATTAGGGGGAAAAAAACAACACCAAGGGAACATGCAGTTGGAAAGGCGGGGAAAGAGAGATATTCTTCCCATTGAAGAAACCACGGAGAGCAGGAGAATTAAAAATAAAATAAGACTGAAGGACAGGATAAGAAGGCTGTACAAGACTGAAGGAAGGGATAAGGACACTGTACAAAGCATGCAAACTCCTTCATGCATTATGTGAGGGCGTAATGGCATATAGTTTTCCCTGCAGACTAAAACATTGCTGCAATCACAGCAGCATGTATAGGCATAAACTAGGTAATTTAAAACTATCTAACCTGGGTAGTCCAGGAATGCAGCCATATTAACATAGAGTTCAATGTGGTGTGACCACACAAGTATTTTCTAGCTTCTTGAGCCTGCACTGGGCTCTTGCATTTAGCCCCAAATGTCTTTCATTACAATGACTCCATCACAAAGTTACTCTAAGGGAGATGTTAGGACAAGTTGCAGCTTAATCCCTTTCCACTTAATCCCTTCTCATGGGGCTGGGTCCCCTTCACAGTTCTTGGCCTGAGTGACTAACTGTGCAAAGTCATGAGTTGTTTAATGTCCTCTACATTTTAACATGCTTCGTATAAGCCTGGAACTATATTTTAAAAGTGTTTATTAATTTAAGAAGTTAAACAAATTTACATAACCACTATTGGGTAGGCAACCCATTAACATTACTTCTGTGAATACAGGTTAAACACTAACAGGAATTAAACCAAGGCATGCTATTTCATGAGCAGTTGAATTTTTAAACCAGTTTCCATGTTGTGTAAATCTAGTCAGTAGTGTAAGTAGGGTAGGGTGAGCGGGGCACCAGCCCCAGGTGCTGACTATTGAGAGGGCACTGGAGTTGCCTCCTGACTCCAAGACCTTTGCCACAGCCCTGCACTGCCCCTGCCCAACCATAGGAATAAGGCAGGGCAGCACAACAGCGAACAAGTGTTTCTGCGGGGGGGGGGGGGGGGGGGGGGGCAAGGTATAACAGAACAGGGTTCCCCCCTAGCCCCTTGGGAGTCTTTGCCAAAGCAGGTGAAACCATATGCCCAGCAACATATTTGGAAATTGGGGGAGTGGGGCATGAATGGGGCACCAGGGACAGCTTTTAGGGAGGCTGGTCACAGGACTGCTGTTACCCAAGTCATTGTGCCTATAGCAATAGTGTCAAATGCTAAGTACAGATGGTTAAAAAGCCAAAGGTTGAATCAATTCAATCTTCACAGGGTAGTCTAAGCTTCATAGATTGAACTAATATGCAAGTGAACAGACATTTACTTTTGATTCTGGAAATGTTCTACATGCCTATAGTTGCCCAGGCCAGAATCTGGGCAACGCTAGGGCATGCCTTCCTGATTGGCTGGAAAAAAACAGCTTGGGTCAAGCCTCCCCCACACTGGAAAGGGCTTGGGGGATTGCTAGGGAGGTGCAAAGCATCCTGGGATCTAGGGGACTGTGAGTTAACTTGAATCTGAGGAGGATCTGGGACAGAAATTCAATAAACCAGTTTAACTTAAATCAGTTAATTCTGATACTACATCCATCCAGATTTATCTTAAACTACCTTTGGCCATTTTGAAAGTGGTTTATGTAAACTGACCTTCTGCTGTGTTACAGATTTGAACCAGTTTCTGATCACTTATACTGGTTTATATATGTAATTTATGTCCCTAGCCAAGGAGCAGCAGCCTTCACTCTGCAGAGAGCAAAGACAGATAAGACTTTGCTCCTCCTCTCTTCCCCTCAGCCCCTGCAACTATTCTGTGGTTGGCATACCCCACACCATTCCTCCCCCACCACCACCATTCCTGGAACTGAGCTTGTTATGCCTCTGTATCCAGTATTCGTTAAATTCAAAGAAAAGTGCTTTGTTAACACCCAGATACTTTTCAATGTGCCTTCCTTGATTTGAAAACATCTTTTGCATCCTCATTAATAAATACGGTTTATATATATCACCTGATTCATTTAAATAAATGCAAAGAGGCTTGAACTTGGACTTCTAACTATAGACATCCATTATGTTAACCTTAGCCTGAGGTTTTTCATCCAATGTGTTCCTCAAAAAGATTCATTTAGTCTGAAATATTTTCTCCTGTTTCTTTATATTGTAACAGGGCACCATCTCCAGAGGCAGTCTAGAACCCCTAGAGGCCCCCAAGAGTCCTTTTAATTGAATTTGCTTCTGGAAATAGTCTGCCCTTCACTCTCCTGCCACATCTTGATGTTTCTTTGAGTTCTAAAAAAGGAGGCTGCCCCAGGCTTCCCAGATCAGGTCTTCACTCTCAAACACCCGGAGGTGAGGAGCTCCTGCCTTAAGGGCTAATTGCATAGCTCCATACCATCTCCATACCACCCCCTTTACCATGTCCCATGCCTCGCAGGTGTTCCCTCTGTTGGGGTTTCAGCCAACTCGGCCTCTGCCCCTTTTATGTTGCTAGGCCACCTAGCTTAGACCCAGTGTGTTGGGCATAGCTTTGAGGCACTAACTAATCAATCATACTCTCATCTCTAGGCCCCTGGCCCTGTGTAGCTGCACCCCTGTGGCACTGGGCTCTCCAGCCCCTATAGCTGAACCCCTTTGGGTGCTAATGGGGCCTCCACTTCCCCTCTAGCCTCATCCACTGGTTTAAAAAAAACTGGTTTAAACTACAATATAAACACTAAGCCCCTGTGCTATTATAAATTAAATAATAGAGGCTGTGGAAAAGACTTACCTCCATCTGATGAGAAGAGAAGCCATCAGGACGGTGCACCAGAAAGTGAATGTAAAACCATGGCATTTCCAGCTGCACTGGAAAGTGAAAATAAAACCGTGGCATTCCCAGCTGCAGTGGCAAAGGGAAATAGAAAAGAAACTTGCTGAGGCTGAAGGAGCCAGGATTGGCTCCCATGTTGTCATGGGCACGCTTTATAACAATGTCAGGACCGATTCACTGCCCAGAACTCCGAAACAGACATAAAAGGACCAGCAGTGAATCAGCGAGGGGACCAGAAGTGAGGTCCCCAACTGGCATGGAGGGGCCAGATACCAAACACAGTCCCAGTCCAGAGATGCAGTGGCTACCCCAAGGTGGGGTTTGCTTGAAGAGTCAGAGCCAGAGATGGGTCTATAACTTACCAGAGGAGACTCCATGCATCTCGGAGATTCACAGCGCAGACTGGATCCTGGTGGGACCAGATAGAGAAAGGACTGATGAACAAATGACCCATGGCAGGCATAAAACTCGGTTCCAGGTTGAGCCGCTGGGGATCATGACAATCTGAGACTGACGAGACACATAAGTAAGCCAAAATGTGGCAGGGAATAATCAGGTCAAATAACATCCTGATTCCTCTGTAATGAAAGAAAAGGGTTGAGAATACCAAGTGTGCATAAAACCAGCTCTGGTGGCCCAGACAACATCTTTGGTTGGTGTTAGGTGGGGTGTAGGGGAGGCAGAGCCCCAAGCAGGAAGGACAACTGGAACAACCAAAGAAAGGTACCAGGAGGGACGGGATAAACCATCTTCCTCCCCATTAACAATTTTACAGCAAAGAGGTGGCAGACGAGACCTCCCTGGGGTGCTGACTGAGGTTCAGTACATTAACAATTCTGTTCCTTCATTAAGCTACAGTGAAGCCAGAAAAATCCACAAGACCTCGATGCACAGGCAAAAGACATGGGAGACTACAGAGGCAATGAGCCTGCTTATCCTATGGCTTCTCCTCTCTGGGTCACTCTGATTGGTGCTCCAGCTTGCAAGGAAGGTTTCCAGATTCCTGGGGCCTTCAGGAGCCCACACTCTGCCACACCTGGGCTGGTTTTTCCAGTTAGCTCAGCCTAGGGCTTACATAGCTCTGGCCTGAGCTCTCACACAGTTATGTGACAGCCCCCAGCCAGCTGACCGGCCCTTTAACTCTGGCTCTGCTGGCAGGATGCACTCTGAAGACTCTGGCCTTAAAGGGTCTGTTCCCTTTCCTAGAAACAGGGCTAGAGTTCCCAGTTACAATATATATAACTAGCCCTTTATTAATGTCAGTAAACCCTTTTTAAGCAAAAGAGCTCAACACTCTAACTACGTGGGCAAACTTTATTAAATTAAACATCTCATCATCCATCTCACTACTGTCATCTCAGCATCTTAAAGTTCCCCATTTCTTACCATACTTTCTTAGCTTCCAGTTTTGATAAATCCAGTAGTGATCACACAGTGAAAGTGCAAATAACTGACAGGTATAACTGAGATAGACAGGTCAAATGGATGGGGATCAAATTGACCTGTACCCTAGCCTTGAAAAGGTTTTTAGGAAACAGTAATGCAGTTTGCATCTGTGGTACTTATACTGGAGAGCTCTTCATTTTTTTTTCATTTATTTAGAATCTTACAAAATAACCACAGACAGGCAATGTAGCTCCAAAAAAAAAGAAGCTCTTAATCCTTATCAGCAATATTCATCAGAGAAAACAGAAAGAAAGAAAGACATCTCCATGTATTATAGAAGCACAAAGATACCATGAAGGTAATACTTATGCCTCAAATATTTGAGCAATTTCTGTGTTTGGGGGCAGAATGTTGCTCATTCTTCCAATAGGAGACCCTACCTTTCCCCAATAATAGTTTGTGTGAAATGATCTTCAAAGGGGCTCCACTCATTTTTCCTGTTGAAGGAATGAACTGGGTTTTCATTAGTATTGTTATCCGGCAAGGCAGGAAATGTATCAACTTTTCTAAAAAATAAATAAATAAAAAAGTTACGTTACAACTTAGAATTATGTAATCAAACTAAATGCTAAACAAAGACATTATTTTCACAAAAAAACTGCATGTAGGGAAAAGCTATAACTTCTAAACTGACTGTAAAAACACAGACAATTTGAATGAAGACATTCCAAATGAACAGATGTTACTTTTTCAGCAAAGGTATTTGTGAGATTTATTTGTCACTCAGGATAACTTGAATTTTATCCACTGATCATACAGGGTATATCAATTAAACACATTAATGGTTGTTATAGATGTGTTTGAGACCCAAAGTCTCTACTGTGTGCCACAGAAACCACAGGGCACCCTTTTTTATTCTAATTCACTGAGTCCTTTGACTCCCTTGGCCTCCAGATCAATGCTAAACAAGATCCATCACAGTTGTTATATCGCGTGCTAGAGAAAGTTTTATATCATTGCTATAAAAAAGCAAGTATTTATATGCACTTCACTGCTGTACATAACACCTCTGTTTCACAGTGTTGGTCTTTTCATATGAGTTCACAGATTTCTATATGTAAATGGTATTAAATATTAACTATTTTTTGCAAGAAAAATTGCTTTTGTTAAGATTAAAAAGACAGCAGTATGAGTTTATTCATGCTCCATCTGTTGTTCTATTTTCTCCAATGGCAACTTCAAAGCACTTTAGCATTATCGAGTGTTTGCTAAGGAATGCCAACATAATAGTTCTCCCTCAGAGAGGAAATCAGAAGAGTGCAAAAGTGAAAGTAATTCTGTCTCTCAGTTGGCTGTTTAATCCAATATTTAATTGTATGAGTATTTATTTCTATTGATTTTTTTAAGACTTATGGAGAGAAAATAACTTGCAGCCTTCTTAACAGAGGAACAATTACAGCAGGAGTTGGTATCCTTTACTGAATGAACAATGCTATTCATAAATGAAGAAAATTTCAAAGGTTTGTTCCCTGCTGTTAATTTTGCTAGTGTACTGAATTAGTATGGCACTGCTGGGAACAGCGGGAGCTCTTTATGATACATTTGCAAAAAGAAAAAGATCTGATGAGTGGTGTTAATCATTAAAAAACACAGTTATTGTAGGTGTCAAAAAAAAAAAAAAAAAAGATCTGAAGTAAGACCCCTCCATTCCTCACTTAATATTTTAGCTCATGGTAACTTTATATTAGGTTGAAACACCGGTTTGCACATGGATTACAGATTCCTTCTAGAATGATGTTTCTGAGGCTCTTTATATATAAAAACAGATTCTAGCTTTTCCACACCATCCTCCAACACTTAACCCTTGTGGTTAAGCCATCTCAGTTGTCTCTTTTTCAGTTTCTTGAATCTGTCTGATTATATGAATTAATAAATAAATCTGCAGATTTCAGGCTACTGAAGGAGAATGTTTAATCTTACTTGACAGTTTAAACATGCTCTTGTCCAGAAGCTGTTAAGGAGCTTAACTCAAAGCTGTATTTCATACCTCTCCTGAAACATTTTTAAATTACCTCATTTTCCACCTTATAATATCACTGTCTTGCTGGATGCTCAGATTGTAATTCAGATCTGGGGTATGACTACATAAATGGTTTTCATTGGGATGTTTGTATATGTAGCATAGCATAGGACTGCAACTATTCTGCAAGGACGCATTTTAGTGCATTATAATATACTTGTCTACCTGGGTATTCTGGACATCTTCCATGAGGAACTGTTAATTATTTCTATAAGACAAAAACTTACCATGTATATCATGCTTCCCCCCCACCCCACTTTCACCTGCTCATGAAGGAAAGAAAACTAAGCAACCTACAAGTTTTTGATGTCATTCAGTTAGGGAAGGTGAGCTCCCATTTGTCAGATTGCTTGCCAAAGGCAATTGAGTTAGCAGACATCACTGCTGAGCTCAAGGAGAAACAGGGTTCTGACCTGACCAGCACCCGAACTCACACCAGAGTGCTTGCAAACATGGTGTGAACAGAGCACTCTGTTATTAAGTCATTTGATGTCTCCATTGTCATTGCTGCATTGCAATCCTAATTGAAGCATTGCAGAACAAGGTGTCTTTTCCCTTGTGTGTATGTGTGTGCGCGTGTGTGTGGGGTGGAAATGTCGATACATAAATCAATAGTTCTTTCAATCATGAGTAACCATATCGGACATAGCATGTATACATATCTATTCTGCACACCAGCCAGGTATCCTGGAATTAATAATCATCTTGCTGGAAATTGTGGCCAAGATCACTTCAGTAACAAAAATGTTTTCAGATATGCAGCTGTGAAATTTGCCTGCAGACTTCCTTCAATACAAGTTACAATAAGTGACGTCTTATGATGATGATGCAATCATACTATTTTGTAACCCATTTTTTCCCTAAAGCTTTAAAACCCTATAATCTACACAATACATTGCCACAACCATCTGCTGGTTCTTTATGTTGTTAGTAGAAGGCTGTGGCATTTTAATGCACTATGATGAGAGCAGTCAGAATCCTTCAATGTGAAGCAGGAGATGTCATATTACTTATAACTCAAGTCAAGTCTTTTAATGGCCCTTTTTCAGGAAATAGATGTTAAAAACAGAACACTCACATCATACTTAAACCTTCCTTGTTGAGGTTTCCTTTCAATATAAGAGGATTTCTGGCTGAAATAGTGGAAGTAGCAAATGGATATTTCTGTTCAGTAATCTATGAATTATTTTATTGTAATCAACATATTACTGTGCCAGTGCTAAAGTCTCTTTTAAAGGGGATATCTCAGAATCAAGCTTTTCCATTAAGGCACAGATCTGCAAAAGTGGTGATGCTGAGATGATGCTTGTATTATTTCTAGTGCCACAGTGCCTAGGAAATCCAATTGAGGAAGAGTGTCCCATTACACTAGGAACACATAGAGTGGGCACTACAAAAATATAATAAAGAAATGGCCCATTCCTAGGCACCTTAAAAATTAAGGCACATTTTGGAAGCTCTTTGGTATGCAGGAGGAATCTTTGCTCCTGTACCAACAACAAGAAGAGTTCAGTTGGCCAGTTGATCCAATTCTACTGTAATGCAACGGCAGCAGATACAGCGTAAAGTAGCGTGAACACTATGAAAAGAACATTGTTCTATAAGGGTTTCACAGCAATGTGTAGATAACGTCATTATCTATATTTCTGAAGGCAGCAATACAATATTTACAAATTTTAAAATGCAATATTTAATGCTACACAATATTTTCCCAAATTGTGATCCTGCAAATCTTTCAAATTTAATCACTATGATTTTGTGTCTTGAGTCAAAGAAACCTTACTTTATTTCTTTTAGTCACTGCTGGCTTTTCTTTAGTTTGACATGACATTTTCCAAAGTTGGTATTCGCATATCTTGGAATGATGTGACTCTGGCAGGTGAGAGAAGCATTGCATTAATTTCTGAGACAGAAATAGATTCTTTAGATTTCTGACTGATTTTAGGAGGGCTAGGGGGCACACACTAAAATTATCAGGAGACAGTACTAAACTAAAAAGAGAAAGTACATTTTTATATTACCACAGGAGGTTGTAGAGGCAGGAATTATAACTAGGATCAGAAAAGGACTAAACAAATTAATGGAAGATAAATCCATTAATAGCTATAAACAGAACAGTCAGAGATATGTATCTAAACAAATGATGGTGGATGCTAGGGAGAGCGTGACAGGGGATGAATACCTTTAGCTATCCTACTCATTGCTCTCCATCTGAATCATCCATTCCTGACACTGTTGGAAATGGGATTCAGGGTTAGATGGACCATTGGTCTGATTCCATATGGCACTTTTGTACTTATGGGTAAAATTTCACCCAAGATGCCCATCTGCAGTATCCATTTTCATTCTGTTAACATGTGGAATTTAGCAACCATGAATGCTAGGATTTTAGATAGAGAGGGAAAGGGAGAGGGAGATAAACCCTGGCTTTCATGGTTGGAAATACACATGCACAAGCGCACATGCACACATTTCTAAAGTCATAGGAAGGTTTTCATTGCTCCTGCACGCAGAACAGGTGAATCTATTAAAACAAAGAATCAGTTCATGCATGTACATGCTCCTTGCCCCTCTTCACTCTCTTCCTGATGGTTAATATTGCCATAGTATAAGTAGGGATAGCATTTGTTCCTGGTCCCTGTTTTGGGAAAAGGGAATGTATTAGGGATTAGACTTGCTTGTGCCACTCCCTCCATAACCCAAGAGAAGCTTGTTCCTGTGGAAACATGGCTTTCTAGGTATTTTTAAAATGATCAGAAAAAAAATAGTGTTTCTTTTCAGCTATTTTAAACTCCATATCAATGTTCACATTACACTTTATATTTAAAACAATTATTTCCTAATTTCAGAAGTATTCTTCCTATTTCACTTTAAATTCATTTTTCCATTAAATTAATCTCTTAAGTATACTTTTAAATACTCTATATCAAAAAGAGATAATCATACCATCAGAGAACATCATAATCAATTTACAGATGTATTATTATAAGCAGAATGCCAGGAAGCTTCAAATTTGTCAGCTTAAGATAGATTTAACTCCTAGCCCCCAAAAAGGTACTAATATATAGTGTTGTTACATAATACTTAAAACAATTCATTTCCATATAAAATTTAATTTGTATTAAGGGGATACATTAAATCCATTGAAATATTCTGAATCAGTAAGACATATCACTGAGCACGTTGATTTGATTATAGTTATAACTATCCTTCATGAAGAAACTTAAACACCACAGAAGTACAGTATGTTACAGGTCAATATTTAAATAAATAAATTTGTGCTTTACAGGTGGGCTGTTCATTTAGGAAACAAAGCTACACTAGGAGTCTTTGTTTCTACAAGATTATTGATTATAGAAATTGCCTATTTTGTTAAAATGTCCATTCAGTTAAAAGTCTCATCATATGAGCTGATGAAGGACATCAAGATGTGGCCCCATGAAAATAATTCAAATGTTTTTCAATATTTATATTGACAATTCCCCAAAACCCTTATCACTTCCATAATTGATTGGTTTGTTCTAGCTAGAATAGTAATAAGACCTTCATATTTTACTGCAGTTTTAATAAGATGACTTTGCTCTAAGTGATCTTGATTTATTTGTTCTCTTATTTGAAAAAATTGATTTTGTTTTGCCATTGTGGTTGGTTAAAAGCAATAAAGTTCACCATGCTTCATTTAAAGTAATATTTAGTTTGAAGAATGAAGCATCCTATTGCACACGCTTAGCCCAAATTTGTGGATCTCCAGGACACACTGCAAAGTCTCTATCCAGAACAGATGTTTTAAAAAGTCTCCAAATAGTTGGATTGTTAGGTTTCTTTTGGAAAATGATACTGAAGTGGGGGTAGGGGCAGTTGTTATGCAATGGCTTGTTAGCAAGAAACACTGTGGGATAGGCTGTAGTTTTATATTATCGTGGGGAATTTATATACATACGTTTTCATTCCCTGATGCACCAGAGAGCCGTAGCTTTGGAGTACACTTGGTTAATCAAGTCTGCTCCACATGCGAGCTGATGCGAACTGCACTGTGCCGCGTGTAGTTGTATAAATGATGAAATGCTCATCAGTATGCAGGAAATGGTGGCGGTGCACTTTTGAACTAAAGCACCTCCAAGGTGTTTTAGTTCTAAAGCACGCCACTGCCATTTTCTCATCGCTCATGCTCATATCGCTGGTTATACAACTGCACACACTGCAGTGCCGGGCGCTTTCCAAAGTGCCTGCTGCTGCAGTGCATGCATGTGTACAAATGCCCATGGAGTGTGTGAATGGATTGCAAGTAGCCTAGAGTCCAGTACAAGCACTTTTTTATTATATGAAAATCAAAGTGTATGTACATTAGTCTAGTTTTCCTGTACATTTTACTGTACTAATTTTATGTACATTAGTCTAGATTTACTGTTACCTGTATGGACTGATATAATGGGAGGTTCTGATCCTTCAAGCTGCTGTATGCAGCAGTACCTAGAGTTACTCTGTATTGCCTCATAGGTCTGGTGAGGCACAAAGGTGCTTCAATGTGGGGGCTGTCTGCTGGCTAGCCCTGCACTGAAGCACACTGTGTCTCAGCCAACTGGGGCAGCATCTACACATGCTCTGCCACACACAACAAACTCCACAGCAGAGTAGTACTTGTATTTAGTAAATATTTAGTGAATACAAGTACCACCCTGTTGAGTTTATTGGTTTCATGTACCCATGCATGGAGGCACATGCATAGATGCCAAGACGTTTACTGCATAGTAAAAAAAATCAACTGCACAGTAACCAACTTACGTAAACTCACCCACAGAACAGTTTGAAGGACTGGAGGCCAAGCCATTAAACTAACAACATAGAACAATGATCTAATGCTAAAAGGTCAATCCCAGAAAGCTGTACTGCTGACCCATTCCTTTGTTGTTTCATCACTGTGGACAATATAATCAACTTCTTTGTCACTCTGGACTATATTCTTGAATTCATGGTTTGTTTCTTTGTTTGTTTTTTAATCATTTATATAGGACCTGCCTACAATTTTGCTGTCTTTTCCTGTTCAATTTTACCTACAGCCAACCCTAACTCTCTGCCCCATGCCAAAACATTTATCCAAGTACTGTTTCATACCATGAGAATAATTTGTCAGCTGTAGATCAATGATGTAAGTACTAATAAAACCCAGTTTAAACCGTGTGGCCTGATCCACATGAGCAGAGGCGTGTCTTTACAGCATCACAAATATTGTGCCACTATATTGTGCTGCAGTGCATGCCCCTGCCCCTATGCTTTGCAGTGGGACACATTGTCCCACTGCTCCATGTGCTGTGGGGACGGAGGGGGTGCTGGCTAGGAACAGGGTGTCTCAGCAGGGGCTAGCCAGCCACTGTGTGGAGGCACCCTGTACCCTGGCCAGCTAGAAAGCAGCACACGGACATAAGGAAGCAAGCAGCCCAGGGCTGCTTGCTCCCCCATCTATGTGCTGCAGAGCCCCACTGCGGAGGCACCCTTCACCCCAACCAGCCACACCCTGGCTGGCTGGGGCACAGTGTGCCTCAAGATGAGGGAGCATGCTCCCCTGGCTCTGCGTGCCTCTACATGGGTGCTCCACTGTCAAGCCCCTGCACATTAGCACATGGAGCCCCAATGCTGAGGCACACTGCACCCCAGGGAGCAGGTGGCTGGAACACAGGGTGCCTCATCATGAGGGCTCCACTGCAGAGCCCCAGCCCTAAGGCGACAAGGAGATAAAGGAGCAGCCAGCCCACAGCTGCCTGTTCCCCTGTCTCAAGGCACACTGCACCCCAGTCAACTGCTCCATGGTTGGCTGGGGCACAGGGTGCCTCAGCACAGTGGCTCCATAGCACAAGGAGATGGGAGAGCAAGCAGTCCTAGGCTACCTGCTCCCCCATTTGTGTATTTGACTCAGCGTCCACCACTTTGGCAAGGTTTGTCATGCTTTTTTTTCAGGGTTTTGTTTTGTTTTGTTGCTACTGGGAAATCCTGGTAGCAAATTTTGCCCCGGCACTGCAAATTAGCAGCTCCAACTGATTAAGGTACAGCTTGTGTAGTTTGAGGCACTGCAAAGAGGTTTGCAGGACCCCAAAGCACATGTGCCTGCATGTCTGGATCCAGCCTATGTCTTTTTATTCCAGATAAAGATCACATATAATGTCACACACTTGAGTTTTTGTAAATATCAGGGTGTTACAGGTTTGTTAGTGTGAATTATTCTTCTTGAAAAATTAGTACCACAACACAAATGCATGGTATGTTTTCTGCCTCTTGTCATGCACCCATAAAAGGCTCACTTCATTTTTAGCTATTTGGCAGGTTAAAGCAAGTCAATGAGATTAAAAGGTGTTGAGCTATTTATAAAAACTGTTAAATATATAATTGTATATGAATACATGAGGCTATAGTTGCCCATTCATTGTTTGGCTTTATAGCTCTCTTGACAATTGTATTAATAAAAATACTCATTCTGAAGGCATATCGCAGAAGAAATACCTTATTCCCACATCTTTTCTGAAAAAAATACATGTTTTTTTTTTTAAACAGAAACACTGCTCTAAAGACTTCTGGGCTGTCCTTTATGATTACACCTAAATCCACCAGCTTTAAAATATGACACTATCTCTAGAAGGAGATAGATTTCCATTTTTAATACTAAAGAACCTAGTGCTAAGTTTGGGGGGAGGAGTGGTATTCTAAATACATATTTAGAAACAGATACTTCTATTAGACACTGAAGAAAAAAAATATGAAAAATACCTAGCAGGTACTAATCTTCTATTTATTTCTGTATATCAGTATAAATTCACTCAGTAAAATTTTATTTTGACCAAAGTTCACTGGTGTATTACTGATTATTAATCATGTGTATTCTATTTTATTAGCAATTACTTAAGTTTGTGGTCATGACCTCTATTTACATACTGTTAGGCCCATCTGCTGTTTTCTTCTCTTATACTATGGAGCAAAGAGTCCTGGCGCATGAGGACTGCTCACTTAGGAGTTACCAAAGTCTCAAGGGACAACTGATTTTTTTTTTTTTTTTTTTTTTTACTTATAATGAAGACGGCATAATTGGAAGCTTCAGTTCTGCAGCTATGTTACACTCCAAAGTTGAGCTCCTGGAGCCTGATGCTGGGGAGTTTCACAGAGCCAGGACTTGAAACCATTGATTTTCCAATTGTGTTCTGTGGAATCTTGGGGTTCCATTGTTGGCTTAAAAATGGTATTTAAAGGCCTGTTTTGTTTTGTTTTGTTTTTGGGAATTGGCATATAGGCTTGAACTCTCATATGCATTATAAGGGTTCAAGATGGGCAGCAGAGGTTAAATGGATTTCTAAAGAGCTTGGGAGATGCACACACAGCTTCTCATGGCCCTGAAAACAGACGAGCTGTCTCGCACAAGGCCAATGGATGGACACACAGCCTGAGAATGAAGTGGGGCATGACATAACACAGCCTTCAAGGCAGACAGGTTGGCTAACACAACAAGGACACACAGCCCGGGAACCAAAGAAGTATGTACTATACTTAACACAAGATAAGTGACATCAGCAACAAGGCCCCAGAGCAGCAGCCGGTCTTTTAGGTCCCAAGATGACATCTGCCTCCATTACCACAGGAATGCAGAGTGCAGCCATTTCATGTGCAGTCAAAGCTGTAGCCTTTCAGGACACAAAAGGGAGCTGAGAGACTATAGTGTGCTTTATTCTTTCATCTCACTGACCTGTGACAATGAATGGGCAGAAAAAGTGGAAACTGTTTTCCCCTCATATTACCATGCTTACTCAAATACAAGACAAGATGTTTTCACCCAATCACCATGGGGAAAATGCCCCTCATCTTACAGTTGCATACAAGGAAACTTCATTGAATACATTGTTCATCATTAAACTGCTGCCAAAAGCAGCATGTACTTAGTAATGAAAACTATGAAGTTGATCCAATGTAGCCAACACTAAGCACGTCTATAAAACACATGGACCATTTTGGGTAAACATACTGGTGGGAACATACCACAGGGATAGGTTAGGACAGCACATACGAATAAGATATATGCTAGTATCTATTGCACTCAGTCCCCCTCAACGCAGATTATTTTTCAAGTCATGCTGAGCTACTACACTGAATGCATTCTCACTTAACTCTTCACTCCCATAGTTGAGCTGCACCTTTCTTTCCATTTCCAATTATTCCTGTTCCTTCGCAAGTCTTAAATGTCTGGCATACATCACTAAATGGGACCCCAAACAGTCCACCTAGAATCCTTCTGTCATCCCCTCTCTCAGCCTGTCGCATATGACTAGTATGGCCCCACCCTTGATGAGGTGACCAGGACCACGTTACCCTGTGTGTCATCTACATATACATTTTTGTAGGATCGCAGGAACTCATGACAAACACCTAGTTCCAGTCATGAGTAGTAATGGAGGGTTGGGGAGTGTGTACTAATTTGCACATGGATCCTTTCTGGGATGTATCTGGAGTAAACACCTATACTGAGAAGAACTGAGCTGTGGGGTCACCATGGTTTGAAATGTTGTTGATTTTGCTGGGGCCCAGAACAATGAATTATATGGTAAATCATGAGCTGTTTGGCTTTGGACTACTGAGACCTTTTCAGTAGACTTTTGAAGTTCAGAACCACTCTGGAAATGGTACAGGGACTGGTGAAGGGTTCATAAAGGGTTCAGGAATCAGTGCTTCAGATATATGCATCCTGCTGGTACACTGTGGCTGCAAGCCTGCTGTCTACTGCTGTGAAATCATGGAATTCCTCTCTGGACAGGATGCTACCACTGTGAAAGAAGGAGTATGTCCATGCTATGACAAAGAGGCAGAAGGCACCCACAGCTGCTTACCTTCCTCCACCTGGCCAAAGGCAATGACACCACCCTCACACCAACATGGGCTACCACAGAGACTGGCTGCCTTCTGCCCATCCTCCTTCACCCTT
>NW_005842511.1:832887-864340 GCF_000455745.1 Alligator sinensis | reverse complement strand
ACAATCTGCCACCCCCAGTGCAGCTTGATACCAAGCAGGAAGTAAAGGTCTGAGAGGCAGGTCCATTGAATGCCCTGGGGAAATGGGAAATGCCAACATCCTCCCAGGTGCCTGTACCCTAGCAGTAGGGGGAAGTGCTGCAAAAAGGTACATGAACTTCAATGAAGAGATGGGAGGAGGGACCGTGACACTATTTGCCCCATGCATCCTCCCAGAGATGCTGAGCTAGACCTGCTTACGGAAATGTGGCTATTGAGCTCCTTGGAGCCAACTGGCTCAGAGTGGGGGAGGGCAGGAGGCATGTTTCCATGCCACAGCTCTCCAGGAACTTATCCAACCAGGAAGGAAACCAGTCCGGGATTCAGTCGAAATGACCCCGTGGTACACTTAACTCTCACCTGGGCCAGGGCTTCAAGCTGCCAAAGCACAGACTACCCATGAATTACAGTGTCCAGTGCAAGGATTTCTCAGTTCCACAACTTGCCATCTCCAGGAAGACACTGGAGATTCAATCCCAGTTGAGACAGTAAATCAAGGAGGGACTAGAGATCCTATGCCTGGCCAAGCAGGGGTTGGAATGTGCATCCTTAGTGAGAAGTTCAACCAACCATCACTTTCCTCTCTGTTCAGCTGATGTTGGCTGCTGCAAGAAACATGTGAAAATATGTTTCAGGAAAGCACACCAGGATCCCTGCTTACCAGCCCTCTAATGGGCTGTGCAAGACAAAGATCATAGTAAATGTGATCATGTGACTGCTCAGAATATGTTCTAACTTTAAGACTGCATAACGTTCCACAGAGTTAACATGTATTAAGTGTCCCACGTGACAAGTGTCCACGTGACTCAGCCCTCAGCTATGTTTAGAAAATTCCAATTAGTTTGGAAACTAGAGCTACATTGTATTACATTTCAGATACATATTGTAGTGAAGATAAGACCAAATGAGATGTATGGGGATCCTATAAGCAGCATTTGTAAGATGACATTAAATCTGTAGGAAAGTGCACAAGGTAACATCATGTGGAAACTCAAATGTCATAATACCTAATACTAAGAGTAAAGCAGAAGCCTTGCAGTATATCAGTATTAATCACGGATTTAAAAAGTATACATACACACAACTATGAAGTACTCCGTGCGTTATTCAACTGGGCCACTGCCAAAACTCATCACTCAGAACAAGCCATTCCTCCAGTGCATATTCTTCGTCTTCCATGGATCATTTGGGGATCAGACAGTTGTTCAGTTACCAGTTACCAGGTATTTGTGTAACTAGTTCAGATTTGTGTAAATCATGCAGTAAAATGCAAATAGGATTTCTACTCTATCCTCTGTGTTATCCTGAATTAGACAGTTAATGGAACCTCTCTGTGTTTGTTTTTATGTTTGTGAAACCGGGATAATGGTACTTGTACCTTTGCAAATCCATTCCTGATCCTCAGACAAAATGCAAATACACAAGGTTTCCAGAAAGCAGTGGGCTTTAATCATGTACAATCCACTATGAATATAGTCACTCCATCACAAAAAGATCAGCATTTGTTAATATCTAAAACTTAATTCTTGAATCAGGTATATCTATCCCCAATGCTAATATAATACAAATTGAAAAGAAAAACTGAGTATATTGCATTTTTGCATGCAGCTGATTCTAAAACTTAGAAATGACTCTTGTACTGATTCTCATACCTCAGTTCCTATGCACTGAACCAACTATATTTTAAAATAAGAGAAAAAAATGTCAATCAATGCACTAATACTGAAACAAGCAAGCAAGCAAAAACAAAAACAAAAAAACCCAGGAAAAGCGAAAACTCTCTCATCCCTCTGCATCTCCATATTGTAAATATTGTAATGTGAAAAGTTTGGTGTTCACACAACCAGATTCCTGTCCTGGCTTGTCACCAGGCTCTTACCCCCTCACCCTTTCTTCTGGGCTCTCTGAATTCTTCCCCTTAAAGATTATCTTGCCTACCATTACTTAATATTCTAGGATCAGGCGGCAGGTGGGGGTTTTGGGATAGGTCCTTGTCTAAACTCAAGACCTTTAATCAGCTGGGTCCCGTGGCCCTGGGTCCACAGCACCAGGACCCTCAGTTCTTGGACTCCAACTCTACCTCAGCCTTCTATTGGCTTTGGGTCACTCAGGCCCTAGGTACACCCCCTTTATAGGCACATGGTTTATACTCCCCCTTGAGTCTTTGTTGCCAAATATCCAGTCCTCTGTGGCAACAGGCCTCCCTTTCAAAACATATTTGGGCTCCTGCCCACACACAAGCCTTAGAGCTCTAGCCCCTAGAGTGTTCTAAACTGGGTGCCTCTGCTTCACCCCAGTGGCCTCCAATCAGACCCTTACAGCCACTCCGGTCCTCCAGTTCTAATGTAAATCACAAGTATGTGTGTCCATTCCCAAACATATGGCTTGCCAAAACCCAGCTCCCCTATCAGGGTTAATTCTCACCCTAGGGTAACACAAATGCAAAAAGTTTGAAGTACTTGTCACTCGCAGCACAGGTCTCTTCCACCCTTCTGTGGCATAACGTCCTTTTCTCCAGGTAGCCCTTTCTTCTGGCCAGTCTGGACTGGCTCCTCCCTGGAGCTGTGCTGTTGGCAGCTCCTACGGCCAGAATTCCCCTTCTGGACTAATCCCTGAGCTTTTGAGCCTCTACCTCAGTCACTTGACCCTCTACTTCTGTCTCAGGCCTACCAATCACCACCTACATCTGCACCCGTGGCAGGTAGCTATCTTATTTGGACACATCTATGCATTCAAATAAACATGACTAAATGTAGTGCTTATTAAGGTAATGCACATTAAGCAGTTTTTGACAGGTGTCTACATGTGCAAAGCCTTGAAACTTAAATTTGTGCACTTGGCACTGAAGTTAGTCCCAAATCCCTTCAGCCCTGCCATGTGCCTGTGACTACTGAGGGTTGCTTCAGCCTCTGGCCACATGGCTGTCAGCACATGGCAGCCATGTTGAAGCCAAACCCAGCTGCTAGAACTTAGAAGCTATCTTGGAAGCTCCCTTTCCTTCCCAGCCCCTTCCCTACCCAGCTCCCTCTCCGTCCACCCTGCCTCCCTGTCCACACAACCACTACCCCCTGCCCAACCCAGCACCAGTCTCCGGATACACACGTGTTAAACAAAAACACTTGATTGCCCTCACAACCCCCACCCTATCCCTCCTGCATCAACGAAGTGCCTCTCCCTACCCACCAACAATAAAAAAAACACTTACAAGAAGCAAACTATATAGAGAAGGCAAATTATATACAGGGGACAAACTATTTATAGTATTTCAGCTGTTCAAGCACAGAGTGGAGGTCTGTAGGGGGAAGGGCCTAGGTAGCAGAGCCCTGGGACAGGTGCTCAGCACCCCAGCCCCTCGATGTTTCCCTGTGGGTCTGAGGGCTGTGGTAACCCCAGTGCATGGCGGTCTCATATGGGGCCAGGACTTCAGATTCATGGTACAGAGGAGAGTGGCAGGGCTGGACCTAGGTGGGTGGTGGCAGATCCAGGGCAAGGGCTGAGCCAGGGGGTCTGGTGGGCAGAAGACACACTAGAACCTCCTCCCAGGGCCAGGCAGGGGCCTGCTGCAGGGTGGCAGGCGGGAACAAGGGGCCCTGTGGTGCCATGGGCAGAGGCCAGGTAGCGGGGCATATGTAGGTGGTTGCCAGGGCCAGAAGGGTCTCCATGGAGCTGATGGAGCTGCTCCAGGTGCTCTCACTCCAGGGCCTCCATGCAGGCCCAGTGGTCCTGCTGTGCCCGGTCCCACGTCTCTACCTGGGTAATGTCCTTCTCTCACCAGGCCTGCTCCCACACCTGCTCCCATGCTTCCCACTCCCTTGCCACTGGCACCAGAAACTGGAGCAGCAGGGTTTTGTCCCTGGTGCAGTGCTGGCATGGCATCCAGACTGTCCCAGCGGTGGCTGGCAGTGACCTTAAGGTGGCATCCCCACTGGGGCTGGCGGGCTCTCCCCCATGTCCAGATGTTGGCCCTGCAGAGGCAAAAGATAGAAACCTTTTGTGAATTTGCAACATTTCAGAGATAAGATGCTCTGAATCAGGGGCTATGGGCCGCCCAGCTTCAGACTGGGGGTTGGCCATGTACGGGTGTCCAGGTACTGTGGTAAGTCAGCTGGGTAGGCCTGGGCCCTGGCAGCTGCCACCTGAGCCCCCCCCCCCCCTTGCTCCCCTGGGGCTGGTGGCCTGCTGGGTGCTGGCTGCAGGGAGCCTGCCTCCCCCACCCCTTTCCCAGAGTAAGCTAGACCAGATTGCTGGCAGAACCTGGTGCCATGGCTCCAGATCCCACTCCACCCCACCTCACTCACCACTCCCTGCCAGCCAACCTCTCTGATGCAGTGCTGCCCAGCCCATGGTGCCTAGGCTTGAGGTGCATGGGGCTCACAGACAACTGGGACAAGAGGATCACCATGCCCTTCCCCTCCCCACACGGGGCATCTCCAGGGAGGTGCCCCAGTCCAGTACCCTCTGTGCCACCACCGAGTGCCAAGCATGCCCTTGCTGCATTTGCCCTGGATGGTGCACATTGAGCTGTCTGTGCAGCTTGAGGGGTGCCCAAGCTACTATACCCTGCTGATGATGATCTTGCTGGTGCTCCGCATACACCTGAACTCTTGGTTTGGGATCCTGAGCTACAACAGTGCAGGGGGCAAACCTGGGCTGTCCTGCAATCTTCACCACTGCCTAGAGATCTACCTGTGTCAGCACTACACATCCCAGCCCCTCATTGCTGAACAGGACATTGCTGCCAGCATTTATGCTTTCCTTGGCATGCGAGAGGACTGTGGTCACATAGCTGTGGGGACACAGGCTGCTCAATAAAGTTCTGAACTGTGTCCACCTGTCTGCATGCTGTGGGAGGGCCATGAGACTGCAGGTGGGCCGGGCAAGGAGCAGGGCCAGGGATAGGGGAAGAAGGGCTAATGATGGGCCCTCCCAAAGTATGGGACTTACCATGCATCTGGGGCTGGTGATACTGGCAGCTTGGAGTGGGCCTCCTTGTTGATGACAATGTCTGGCTGCACCTGCTGTCCATGGCTTGCGGTGCATGGTGGGTCAGCACCTGGCCAGGACTCCCCCTCAGGGATGGGGGTTGGCACTGCTGGTGGCTGGATGCTATGGATGGCTGCTCCTTGTGTCAGGCTCTGGAGCTGTGCTGAAGAAAAGACAGCCCCTGGACTGGGCTCCCAGATCTGCCAGTGGATGCAGCAGCTGGGGAGGAGGATGGGGTAGGGTACTGAGGGCCCAAAGTCCCCTCAACCAGTGATGTGTCACAGGACAGGGCAGGGACTCAGCCAGGCTGCCCCTGCTGGTGGCACTCTCAGGGGTGCAGCCTGTCATCCAGGGCACCAAAATGTGGGTCAGCTGCTGCATAGAGGGCATGGACATATGGGCATGACTGGACTGACAACTGAAGTCAGTTATCACTATGCCCACAAGACTTTGACCTTCATGAGGCACTGCCACACTGACCAAGAGTGTGCTCGCTCCTGCATCCCACCAGACAGGGCCTCATAAATGTGGGCATTTGAATGTCCTCCCCACTCACACTGCCCTTTGCATATCAGCAAGGCCCTAAAGCACCACAAGGTTGCACAGCTCCTCCCAGTTCCAGCTGGAGGCCCTGGCAGTTGGCACAGCTGTGTGCATGTGGGTAGGGCCGGGACTCAACAGGGAGGAGGACAACAACATGATCATCGCGCTCTGGATCTGTGCCCCCCCGTGTCACTGTCCTTTTATGGCTTGCCCTGGATGGCAGCAAGCAGCACCCAGCCCAGGAGCATGGACAAGGACTAGGAGCCACATAGCAGAGGCACTTCACCACAGGACCTGCAAGAATAGGAGGCAGCTAGGGGTGAGCAGCAGCAGGGGGCAGATGGTGACCCTGATGGCAGAGACAGCCACACAGAAGCCTTGGGGGAATCTCAGGGTTGGGCAAGGCATGGGCAAGGGCTATAGCCTCACTTGTGGCTGAGCAGGAACTGTGGAGGGGAACAGGCCAGGCAGAGACAGCCTGTTGTCTGTCCAGGGGGATTCATGGGGCCTACTGAACTCCTGGGGAGAGAACAAGTTCCTCCAGGCTCCTGTGCAGTGTGCCCTAGGGCACTAAATGGCTGCAGACTTTTATAGCCTGCAGCTAAGGGCTGCCAGGGAGCAGCAAGAGCAGCCCAGCCCTGGGGAAAGAGAGGCTGCCAGCCAGGATCCCTGGGGCTGTGCTCAGGCCAGCCCCCTAGTGGCTGGGCAGAACCTGCACTAAAGTTAGTGCCAGGTCACATCTACATGTGCATTAATGTGTTTTAATTATGCCTAAATTTGATATCTGCATTTGCCTAAATTCCCCATTTTTAATGTACATTAAGGGTGTGCACATGTAGATGAACACCCTTAATACACATTAAATTAGGCTAATGTGCATGTGCATTAATGCATCTCATGTAGACACGCTCTTTAGGTCCCTTTTTACCATTAAATCTGTTCAAAGGGACTGGGGTAGTCAGTGGGCCCTGGGCTCCCACCCCTTCTCAGTAATAGGGCAGGGGCTCCATTGCAATATCCATAAATATCATTAGGATATAAGCACTGTATTAACCTTCAGTAAGATACTTAACCAGAAGGGAGATGGAGGGGAATGTGAAACAAAATCTGCCTACTTATTTCTCTCTGTATTTGCTTATGAAGCATTATCTTGAAGCTTCTAGACCAAGCTGAAATCGTTGTCATTAAATATATTATAATCCAACCATTTGGGGATGCTTTAAAAACATACAGTATTATTACTTCCACAATCAGATAATCCATGTGAACTGAAGGCTTTGTTGCTTTTGATGTATTTGTCAACTATGCTTTAAAGAAGAAAAGGGGCACAAGCTAGGAAGATTTATGGGAAAATTACCTACTCTTGCCAAAAAATAAAAATCCTAAGAAAAAGCTGGTTTACAAGTTAAGAAGATCATGATGCCAGCACACAATTTAAAGCTAATGGTTTTATAGGCCAAAGCCAGTAGCAGGGTATCCTTATCCAGCAGTGTGAATAGGATTATCCGTACAAATATTCTCCTAACATAGAATTAAACTGTCAAGTTTGCTTGCTTGCTGCATGGATGTATGCTCAAAAGGAACGCAAGTTCAAGTCAACTGCAATATTGCTCCATCTGTTATCATATCACACATTATTTATATAAAAACCTGAAGGGGGGAGGGGAATCATGTCAAGAAAAGAATTGCTGCTGTTAAGCTTATTTCAGGGCACTAAGAGCCCTGACCTCAATCAAAATGACTAATTCAAGCTGAAAAGATGTTGACAACTGCTACACAGAGAGTTCTGTTTCATTTATATTTCCTAAGAGGGCAGTACCTTTTGGAGTTTTAAACCCTCTTAATTGTCCCTAATTTCAAGATTTATAATTCATTTTATACAAATCTGTGCCTGCTTAATTTGTTGAAAACATACTTAGAAATAAAGGAACATGAAACATGTAATAGAAGTGGTTTTAAATAGTGTGTGTATATATGCGCATGTATTTGTGCATGTGCGCACAAGAAAAGAATCTGACAGTTGTTTATATTTTCTACTAGGACATGTCCTTCAGTAAGATTTTTATCATGCATTGAGTCTTACCTTTGGCTAGTATCAGCAGAGATAGACATATTTCTATTGCATTTTAGAAAGGTGTGTTAATGCCCTTTCCACAATTGGGTTAGAAAGCGCATTAAAAAAAAAAAAAATCTATCAAAAGAAGATACCGGGCAAGTCATCACTGATCCCTAAATACCAGGAGGAGTTAGAGATCCTTAAATTGTTGGTAGGGTGAAATATTGTAGAGTAGAAAGGACAGAGAAGGGATGTGTCTGTGTCTGTTAAAAGCCAAAATAGAGCTTCCTAGTTTCGTATGAAAACTCTAAGCATATTTCACATGAAAAATATATCCCACATGGAGATTTATGAAGAATTCCTTTAGCCTTCCAGGAAGCATTCTATTTAGTCTTCCAGGAGGCATAGTAAACATTATCATAAATTTTCTTTTGATGTCAGGTTTTAACTGATACATCTGTTTGGGGGGGGGGGGGGGGGAAATGGAAACAATTCTTCAGGAAATTTGTGAATATAATGTGAAAGACAATTCAGCCTTCTAGCAGATATGCTATGTAAATGAAATGCCATATTGTGTCACTAACTTCTGCAAGATTCTCATAATTATATATACCACTTAAGGTGCTCTATTAAAATAGCTCTATACAGAGAACCATACTTTTCATTTGGGGTCTGATTTAAAGTCCAGGGGAAGAAAAATGTGTGTTCCACCATCTTCAGAGGAATTCAGTCAAGCCTTTGAATTAAAAATCATTGAAATATTGAAGTGGTAAGTTTCTTCCTAAACTAATATTTATTTAATTAAAGGAAAAATAAAGTGCCAGACATAAGTCTTCCATTTCAAAATGACCACCTTTCAGATATAGAATTCACAACTTCACAAAAGTTCCTATTGCAAGCTGTTGGTGAACACACACTCTTTTACAAAAGTCTGACAAACTCTTCCCCCTAGACAAATCAAGAAAATGGCTAATTTTGGCAGTGTGCTCATGTACAGACAACCTGTAGTTTATTGCCACTAAGCCCAATGTAATACATAGCAAAAATACTTAAGAAGCACACATGGTAAATGCAAAACTCTTTAATAACAGAAAAATGCCATATTATAAAAGGATACCACTTCACTGCATGCTTAAAAGCAGATAATATTAATCAGTTAAGATTCTTCATGTCCATAATGGATCCTGCCCATTCTCAAGACAGAGATGCTCTAGATGCAACAAATGTATCCAGTTTACATTATAATTAGAATTGTGCAAATAATTGATATGGGCGGGGGGGGGGGGGGGAAAAAAGGGGGGGAGAAAGAAGCGGACGAAGAAGAAAAAGGAAAATAAATTTTGGACCTAGCTGACGCAAGCTTTTTTGGTTTTCTCATTGAAATCAACTACTACAGAGGAAAGCAAAATCAAACAAAATGTTTCAAATAGTTTTCTGTTCTTTTACCTTTAAATGAGAAGTTATTTCTATATATTTAATTTTAAAATTAAATATTAAGTAGTATGAATTTTTTAAGTTTTTAATCCAAAGCAATTTGACATGAATATGTGAATAGTTTCACAAATAAAATACTCCACCAAAAATGTCATCCACCTCTATTCATAATACAAAACCTTTACCACAGTCCATAATGAGCTTTATGAATATATTAGGATACTTGCATGAGTAACATAATTTACATGCATAAGTGCTTTCAGGATCAGACCCCTACTGAGATATGAGGTTTATCCAAGTTAATGTCAAAAGGAAAAAACATGTTATTTTATGATTAGGAAATATGCCTTCTCCTTCTACAAAGGTCACAACTTACTTGCTGTGGAAGTACTGCTCAAGCTGTGGGAAAATTCTCTGAACAAGAAATCTATGAAAGCCCCTTAAATTACAGTGGATTGTTGGGTTTGTTTATTTGTTTGTTTTTGAATTTTGTATCAAATATTTCCCCAATGTAAAACAGTTTGAACAGGTGAACACGATTCATTAAAACAAATCTTTTTCTACTTAACAAATGGCAATATTTTTCAAAGAAGCATTTCCAAAAGGAAAATATATATACAAATTTGTCATTTTCCTCAGAAAGTAGAATTTTTCTAGGCTTGTTACCTATACCCTTTGAATGCTACAAGAATAGAGAGGTTTTTCTGTAATATACCTCAGGGCCTTGTTACACATTTCAATTGAACTGCTCAAACGTTGATCGGTATTAGTGCTAGCTCAAGTTTGGAGCAGTCACACCTTAAGGCTAAAAACCTTTTCTGATTGCCTCCCACCTGCACAGCTGTGACTTGTCACTGGAGGACTGGCAAGTAGGGGCTGGACTAAGAGTTATATCTGTGAGTTGCCACTCTGGGGCTGGTAAGCCAGAACAGACTTCTATCCATGCTCTAAGTAGGGGTGTGTGAAAGATGGGGGGGCATGGGTGACTGGTGCCTCCCAAGTCTGGGGGGACAGCAGCAGGACAGGACTGGGGGGGGCAGGTCTCCCAGTGGCCAAACGGTGACCAGAACGTTAGAGGGGCACTAGCACTCTTTATGCCCCCCTACTAGCCAGAGCATTCGCTGTCGGGGGGGCACCAGCACTCTCAGCACGCGTGCCCCCCGCCCGCCCAGCTCCTACGTATCACATATGGAGTGGGAGGGGGAAGAGGTAAGGCAGAAAGGCAGGAACATGAAGCTGAGAGGCAGACAGTTAATGGGATGGAGGTGGGTAATGAAATGGGAGGTGGAAAGGAAGTGGGGAAGAGTGGTGAAATGAAGTCAGCCAGCTACTGGGAGATAAAATAAAAAGAAGTTTAAAGAATTAAAAAGAAATAAAGAGCAAGTACATTATAAAAGTTCTCATGTTTTAATTAGGATTGTGGTGTGTGTGTGGGGGAGGTGCTGGTAATGCTTCCCAGGATAGCTGGCAGCAGTAAGGGAAGGCATTTCTTGGGGAGCTACTACCCTTATCCAGGGAAGGAAGCCCCAGCTCATGGGGACCCAATCCAACCTTCTACCTGTTTTCTTCCATGCTACTCTAGACCCTGCTCCCAGCCCTGTACATGCCCAGCAGCCAAGTTAGCTGGCATGTGCTTTGCAGGCTGTTTGCATGGAGTTGCATCCCTGGGGGTGGGAAAGTCACATTGCCAAGAACAGGAAGGGGAGTTGGCTTGGTGCCAGAACTGCCCCCTGGGCAGTAGAGTTCAGGTCATGGAAAGATGGTCCACACAGAACAGGAAAGTGGGGAGGGGACATTGCATCCTGGCATGCTGGAAGACTGCAACTTGGGCAACTCATCTGTGGGGAGTGGCCACACATTAATGGAACATGATCTGGGTAACACGGAGTAGAGTTTAATCTGTCCAGGCGTGTAACTTTAAGACATCTAAAGTGTGCTTAAAACTAGTTCAGGTATTAATGTATAGTCAATCCCAGCAATAAGAGCTCCAGGAGCCACCTAAACGTAGAATATATAGAATATCTCATTCTAGGCTAATCTATTTATAAAGTGGTTACATTCCCCAATATGATTTTTTACAGGGGGAATAAAAAAAAAAAAGAGAAGCCAGGTGAATAGTTCACAGGTACAAGCTTAACACCAAAGCCTTCAAACGAACATGACGTGTCAATTCCTTCAACTAGCCAGGGGGAAATGTTTCTCACTCTAAATGCTTCAAAGGCACTGTTCCTACACCTACCATATGTTCATGACTCTTAGATTAATCTCTAAACATGTTTGATTCCCTTTCTGTTGAGTTTGCAACCAAGTAACTATTACTTCCACATATGCTTCATATATTACCAACATAGGATGTATATGAAAGTAACATTTAGATCACCCTAATCATAGAAAATGTGGCTGTATGAGCAAGCATCACAGGGCTTAGGTCATCCTAAAAATGGCATGCCCAGTATAAAGTTAGTTCTCATCAGAGGACAACTAACTTTAGATTGGCATGGGTTAACCCAGCCTAATGGACATTTGCACATGTTCCCAGCACAGACTTGGGCTAAGAAAGCCCAGCCATTCTCCACTGCCCCAGGGCAGTGCTGTCTGTCCGCACCCCCTCCTCCCCTCCCGCAAGCCTGACCAGGCTATTTTTTTACACCCCCGCCACCCCAACTAGTCCCCCCAAGACCAGGCAGCCTTCCTACCTCCCCTGAACCCACTAAGCATTCACATAAATCTGCTAGCTTCCTCCCCACCATGGATTCTGAAATGCCCTATAGGTTTAATTGGTCAAAAATGTGTACACTTTAGAAATCTATTTTTAATACCTAAAATGTCTAATGCCCAAAGGAATGTAATTTTGGAATGATCTCCCATATAAACAGGAACCTGGACTGCTTTAAGACAGAACTTGACAAGTTTATGAAATTCATAATTTGATAGAATAGGGATTCAATAATCAGCAACTATAACATATTGATTTCAATATTCAGCATCTGCAGACTGCAGATGATGGGCGACTGTTTTGTCCTGCAAAAGACATCTGTTAATCCTAAACTTTCAGGATAACTGCTGATTTCCAGTAGATAACCAGGGTTTTTGCTCCCATTGTTGCCTCCCCCAGCATCCCCTCCAAATGCTTGATTTAGCCATTCTGCTTATCTTGGTGGCACAGGGTATGGCTCTTTTTGTCTGGGTACAGTTTAACTTAAAATCCCCTTCCATTAGAGAGGGAAGTCATTTGTTGTGTCCATTGTCCCTGCTGCAGCAGGTTGCTGATATTGTGAAAGTGTGTGTAGACACACACACACACAAAAGTATATACATATATATATTTTACCAAACATGATTTTCAAGATATATACTATGTGAAATGAGTAGTCTCTAGTAAATGTATAAAAATCACTTCCTCTAATTTGAAGAATTCTTTACTTTACTTTTTCTGTACAGATTGCAAGTGTGTTCTAGTACATGTTCTCTCTTCAAAGGAAAATAAAGAACACTGAATTTACATAATCATCATCAAAGCAGTTTTAAGCACTACGAAATGCCTTTAAAATAACTGTTTGGTAGCTTATACATTGCAAGGTGTCATATTTCACGGATACCTTTACATTGAAAAATTGCCAACGAATTGAGTGAAAAGAGACCTAAAATATTATCGTTCATATCAAAAAAAACAAACACAAAAAACAAACATAGATAAAAAACTGGTCTAGTATTTTCTAATTGGATTGTATAAGGGTACAGTATAAATATATAATATAATTCCCCACAAAATTTCATTAGTTAGGCTATAATCTGGTAAATGAAAACATGTACCAAATTAATCACTGGCATATTTTCTGTTACTTTGGATTATAATGTATTTGGTTGGGTATTTTTGTTTTGCTTGGTTTTTGGTAGTCCCCTGCTAATATTTAATTATAATTATTGTTTGTACTTTGGTAATCCCTAGAAACCTCAATAAAAGTGAGTTAGGAACTGAACACACATACAATTAAAGATAGTCATCAAACAAAACTTCATACAAAATAAATCTTTGAACAGTGCAAACAAGCCGAAAGAAACAGTAGCTCACCATAAAGTCCCCTAAAAAATGCATTAAATAAAGGAGCAGAAGGGAAAAGAAAGAACTTTTCTTCTTAACTTGTGGTAGAAAACATTTTCAGACAGGAAATATTATTTTAGTTGACCCTTCATTAAAAGATAACTTGTTTTCACCTCTTTAATACTGTATGTTATAGAGAATTGGAAATAAAGGGCATTTTTGCATGTGCTCCAGGGGTTGGGGGGAATGCTTCACTCTAATTAAAGTGCCCACAACATCTTGAGTATTCAGCCTTCCATGCTTCAAAATGGCAGTGGGGGCATTTAACTAACTCTTGTTCAACGCAGAGGCTCCTGGGGCATGCTAATTGACATGCTCCAGCATATTCAATTGAGTCTGTTCCGGCGTGTTGTAATCCCTGTGTGTTGGAGCAGTGTCCCCAGATGTCTACAGGCACCCAAAGATATTTTCTTTCTTAAGAGGATGTGGGTATTGCATGAATTCAAAATAATAAATAATTTTACCCCGATGTAGTTTTACTGATTCATCTCACCTGTGATGAATAAGCCCAGATAAATCTCAGACTTATTTTGTAAGAAATTTCCTCACGTTTATTACAGGGCATACTGACACTGATTTAATGATTTAATGAAAGGCTATCTATTATACCCATTGAATTTTGAATTTCATTTACAGAAGAACTGACTTCATCCTGATCCAATACGTCAAAGGCTCCTTTTAGTGATAGGAAAATATATATGTGACACTTGGTACCATTATTTGTTAAAAGATCTATACTATGAGCTTTCAGTTTAAATCAAATTTCGCACCACAAAAGAGATTCACAATAGCATTAAGAAATCTATTTTTTTTCCAACTGCCAGTGATTTAGAAATGTCAATAGCATGGTACCTGATAACAAATGCGTTATTTTATTTAAATGGAATGTAAAGCCAAAATTGAGGGATTCATAAAACAAAAGCCTTCTAAAAAGATGTCTGAGTCATTTCATTAGAAACCCTCTGAAACAAGTTTAAATTGATAAGATTAATAATAAGTTTAAAATATTACTTGAATTCTCCAAAGAAATAAGTTTGTATTCTCTATAAAGCTTAATGCTGGCTCAACAATAAGTTAAAAAAGAAGAAACGAAATATTTTTAAGAAGAGAAAAAATGAAAAAGAAAGAAAAGAAAAATGAAAGTGGGAAGCAAAAAAAAAAAAGCAAAGAAATATTAACAAAAATGGATCAGGAGAAAAACAATCTTTGATAAAGGAACTTTTAAATATAATTATAACATGTTATCACTTTACTGTGGATACCCATTTGTAATAGAATCCTTAGCAAATAATTAGGAAGTCTAATTACTTATAAATAATTTTAAGGCAATCTCTCAGGCAACTTTAAATTATTATCCACAATAGTATTATTACATGTATATCTATTGGATATATTCATCACTAGTAAAAAACCTTCCCCCAATAAGCTGCTATTCCAGTTTTTTTGCCTTTTTATACTCATGTTCTTTTTAAGGGACAAAATGCACTTAACAACAGAGCTTCAGGGAAGATGTACAGAAAGGAAGAAAACAAATGTAAAGAAACATATTCTTGCTAAAGTAAATAATTAGCCAACCCAAACAAAAAACGTTCATCCTGCAGCAGAGATCATAAAGTTACTATTGCTGGATCAGGTAGGAGGTGAATTACAGGATATCCAAAATACCTTGCTGTTAGCAATAGCTGATTGGATTACTAGAAAAATTCATGAAGGAAGAAATGCACAGGTGAAAGTCTAATAGCTTGGGACTTTAAATCATTGCCTTCAATTTTGCCTAGAAAGAATAGAAAAATGTTATAAGGATAGAAGAATTAGTGAAATGTATCCAGTTGTTAGTTAACCATCCAGGCAGCTCTATGGTATATCAGCTCAAGTTTCTGAAAAAAAACCCCATCAAGGGCTACCTACTAGCTAATACTACATGTTACCCACTGTCATCATCGGCAATCCTTCAATTCTTGTTCCACTTTCTGTCTAGTCCTCTGTAAATTAAATGTATTAATTGAATGTATACAAGGGAATTTCAAAGGAGTTAGATGCCTAACTCCTACTGATTTCAATGAGTTCAGCATCTTAATAACTTTAAGGATCCAGGCCTAGGACGGATCTAGAAGATGCTTAGTAGATTGGGTGCAAGCATCTCATCCTCCTCCACCACTGTATCACTCATGAATGTTGAAGACAGTCATTCTGTCTAACCAGTGCCCCCCACCTCAACTATCTCTACTCAGTGGGAAACAATCAATTGTGCCAGCAATCAGTCTTGAAGCATCTCATGGAAATTCACTGATTGGAGGTTACGGTTGATAGCGAACTCTCTGACTAGACAAGTCAAACTTTCAGAAGAACTAAAAATGCAACTATGTCCACATACAATTACGACCATAAGACTGAAAAAAAGGCAAATCTACAGTTTAACAGTAGCTGAAATTGTTCAGGAATTCTGGTAGACCTTGCAGTATATCAGAAGCCAAAAGAAAAATAGCAAAATTTTAGCACTTCCAAAACAAACTTTTTCATTTTTTTAAAAACCCTTTTCAGGTAGTTCTTCATTATTATTGTTATTTATACTTAAAAATGGCAGCGATATGCTTGAAGTAAAGCTCATCAAACAAGCTATAGTTTAAGAGCCCCCACCAGCATTTTTAAGCACAGGGACACTTGATACACTAGATGCTGCAGTGCTTTAATTACCATCCCCGCAGCTCTGGAGCACATGTGAAAGTGCCCTCAGGTACTACCCCGCCCTGCCTTCTGCCTGAATTTGGACTAACACAGCTACCTACCTCTCTTTTGCAAGGGAATCTAAATCCATCTCTCCTACTGCCCAGGGTAATATTTTGAACACCAGGCAAAAGACTATTCTAGCTTTCTTTATAGAAAGTTTTTAAATAGTCCTAATAGAAGAGACCAGAACATAAATGCCCCACACATCTCTAGGGGATGAAAGAGAGAGAGAGAGAACACACAAGACTAACTTTCTCAGTGAATATTTAAGCTGGGTTTAATACTTAGAAAAACTATTGAAGTGATAGGAGACAAGCTAAAAATAAATGTCACCAAATGGATCCATCAGGAATTTCCACATAGGATCAGGCTTCTCAGGTTCTGGGAGCTCCTGCCTCTTTTTCCCCTCTTACAGAGATTCTCCTTAGGGAATCATGGCATGTTACTGTAAGCAGGGAAAATTGAGGTTTTCCACTGAACATTTGCCCCAAATTCCAGGGAACATGTGTCTGTAAGAGAAAATCCAGGCAAGTTCTCCTGGGACTTGAGGAACCTGGTTCTATGATGGCTTCTCAGGGTGCACAGGATTGGGCCCTCCTCAATCCATGAAGCTTCTCCCCAAGGTGCCTGGAGAGTCCAGGCAGGTGAGAGCTTCCCAGGCTCTTCTGCTACAAAGCAAATAGATACCCCTCACTAATAGTGGAACATATTCATACCATGTTTGTCAGTGCCACACATTTGGAGTATTAGTAGTGTGACAAGAGGCATGGATGTCTGTTAGTTTGGCAGCACAAAGGCAACATCTGTTTCCTCCCACAGAGAAGTCAACCTCAGAAAACCATATTGTCTATATTTAGGAAATTTCTGAGAAATGAAAGCCTCATTCAAATTACTACTATGAATGAGGCAGAAAGTAGCTTTCATAGACTTCAGAGATTAGGGTTGGAAGGGACCTCGGAAGATCATTGAGTCCAGCCCCCTGTCCCAGGGGCAAGAAGTCAGTTGGGGTCAAAGGATCCCAGCAAGATAAGTGTTCAAACGCATCTTAAAGGAGTCCAGAGTAGGTGCTTGCACCACCTCTAGCGGCAGTCTATTCCAAGACTTTGGGGCTCAGACAGTAAAGTTCTTCCTTATGTCCAGCGTGAAATGGTCTTGGACGAGTTTGTGACTGTCTGACCTTTTCATCTCTTGCAGAGCTCTGGTGAACAGGCATTCCCCCAGATCCTGATGTACGCCCCTTATATACTTATAGGCAGCCACCAGGTCCCCCCTAAGCCTGCACTTTTCTAGTCTGAAGAGTCCCATAGCTCTCAGCCTCTCATCATAAGGCCTGTTCTCCTGCCCTCTAATCATGCATCTGGATCTCCTCTGGACTCCCTCAAGCTTCTCCACGTCCTTTTAAATTTGTGGAGCCCAGAATTGGATGCAGTACTCCAGCTGCAGCCTCACCAAGACCGAGTACAGCGGGATGATGACATCCTGGGATTTGCTTGAGAAGCATCTATGGATGCAAGTGAGAGTTTTGCTTGCTTTACCAGCTGCAACATCACATTAGTGGCTCATATTCATCTTGTGGTCAATCATGACCCCGAAGTCCCTTTTGGCCATGATGCTAGCAACCATAGCACAGCTGAGCCTATAAGCATACTCCAAGTTTTCTTCCCAAGGTGGAGTATCTTGCATTTTTCTGTATTGAAAGGCATCAGGTTTTTGTCCACCCATTTTTTGAGCCTGTCAAGGTCAGACTGGATCACCATCCTGTCCTCGGGCGTGGACGCTTTACCCCAAATTTTGGTGTTATCAGCGAACTTGGCTAGTCTGCTTCTGATACCAATGTCCATGGCATTAATGAAGATGTTAAAGAGTATAGTCCCAAGGACAGAACCTTGGGAGACCCCACTGGTCACTGTGCACCACGATGATTGACTTCCGTCAACTACCTCTCTCTGGGTCCGACCTTGGAGCCAATTCCCCAGCCAGTGGACTGTGATGTAGCCGAGGCTGCAGTTGGCCAGTTTTTATATGAGGTGATCATAGGATACCAGATTGAAGGCTTTTTTAAAATTAAGATATATGACGTCAATCTCTTCTGCCTTGTCCAGGTGATATGTCACCTGGTAACAGAAGGAGATGAGAGTGGTCACACAAGACCTACCAGCATCAAACCCATTTGAATAAGAGAGCCCCATGATCTAAACACTGGCCTATACAGTATTCTGAATTGGGCCTCCTTTGATTATTCATGCACAACACTGATCTGATTTGTATTAAATAATTAAATATTCATTGAAGTAAAGGTTTGTATCTTAGGACTCTCTCCTGGTTTTGGGAAACCTATTCTTGTTACTTGCATCTGAAAATGAAATATTTCAAAAACAGTTTGGTTTTTCCTGGTTAATTGAAACATTTAATTCAAAATGGACACATTTACACATGCCTCTAGGGCGCTGCTGTTATTGCACTGTTCCAGCAGCGCATGGTTATTTTTAGCTGCTATGTCGCTATAGCAATACACTATGGTGAGGGAGTGCATTGCTATGTCAACATAGCTGTGGCATCATGGTTCATGCCTGCTGACACACTATGTTGCCATAGTGCGTTGTTACAGTGATGTAGTGTTTTGTGTAGATGCGCCCACGCTGAAAAATGTTTTGTTTGTTTTTTTGTGGGGGGGAGGGTTTATTTCAGTTAAAGTTTTGTAGTCAGGGTCAAATCAAATACTCCCTTTTTCCATTTTGGAGTTTTCAGTTCCATGCTGAACCAAAAATCAAGCAAGCACTCATAGCTCTTTGCAAGATTTATTTGTCTTAATAACATCTTCACAACAGTGTGTTTGCAGGGCCAACCCATATTTGTATGAAGGCAACACAGAAAAAAAGGTAGAAGACAGGCAAAGTAAAAAGCATCCAAATAAAAGAAAGCAGGAGCATCTGTAAATATTGGCCTTTGCAGTAGAAAAGAAGTGTCTTGATTACAGTGGATATTTATAGAAAGAGAGCTAGACATGCATTTAAATAAGCATGCTACTATATATATTCAGGTGCACACGTGTGTATGGACTAGAGAATGATTCTTAAATCTATTCTGCTTTAATTTTATGGGCTCCCTAAATTTGGACCTGAACTAAGATCAAACCTTGTAATAATTGTTTTTTTTTTTCCTATACTAAGCACAATTCTGAACAATGAAACAAATTCAAAATTTTGGTGCATGCATCAAAAATTGGTGCATGAGGAGAGTAGAGGGTGTATCTTACAGATAAAGAACAGGCTCCTAATATAATTTGATGGGCCCATTTCAAAACAAATCACTAATTTGGGTATTTTTTAAGTGTTTTATTTTATGTTAATTTTCTCAGAAGAGAAGAACACTTTGATATAACTTCTGGGAGAACCTGGATAATACACGACACAAGATCAACAGTGCAAATTAGTCACAGAGGCAAAACTACAAATTGAGGCAACAGCGCATAGGAAGGTACACATTTCAGCATCTCTCCAGAATGTGGCCACTTTCTCCCCACCCTTGATAAGGGACTCTGCTTCTGCTCATCTAGCACAGATTAGAATAGTGCTTTGCCCTTTGGGAGGCAACTAAGGGAGCTAAGGGAGACTTTCATGTCATCTAGCTCAATATACTCATGTAAGAGCCAGACACAATTTGGCACTATATGATTTCACATTGTATCATTATCTTAGAATCATAGAAAGTTAGAGCTGGAAGGGACCTCAGGAGGACATCTACTCCAATGCCCTGCTCAAAGCAGGATCATCCTCAAGTAGATCATCCCAGCTAAAGCTTTGTCTAGCCGGTGTGCGGGCCAACTTCTGATCTCGCCTGGGTCGCCATGTGCGAGCTCTCTTTCGATCCCATTTGGGTCGCCATGTGCGAGCCGGGGGCGAGCCGGGCCCGTATCTTGTGTGTACACAGGCTGTGGCCAGTAGCCCAGGTACACGGGGTTGGAGAAAACCGTGGTGCGGTATGGCACGCTCGAGCTAGAATCAGTCACAGAGGCTTTAATGGTTGATTGAAAAGATTATTTACTTACACCCAAGGTGGTCGCGGTGTAGGCTGGTCAGCTTTCCAGGCTCAGCTCCGCTTGAGTTCTCGGTGGAGGACTGTAATAAACTTGGAAACTCGGTTCCTTGACCCCGGAGTGATTCAGGCACTGCGGGGTTCAAGAATTCGTTCCCACGGAGCAGCTGTATCTCCGTGAGTGTTACTCGGTTCCCAGGTCCCCCGGAGCTGTTAAACTCCGTGGGCTCGACAATTGGGTCCTTAGGATAGGGATACATCTGGGCTGTGATCGGTGACGGGGAGAGGCTAGAGGTTAGTTGCCTCGGAGTCGTTAAGGCTCCGAGGGGACGATAAATAAGTCCCGCAGAGTTGTTGAAGCTCCGTGGGTTTGACAAATTAAACCTCTGTTGCCCTCTTAAGGAAAAGGCTAGGTTCGTATGGATCAGCAGCGCTTAGAGATCCTCACACTCCTTTCCCGAACTCCACGTGCTTTCTCTCTCTCCGATTTGGGCGGAAACCACCCAAGCCTTTTGTACGGCTAGCAAGCCAATAGCTAGCCGCCACGTGTGCCTACATTAAGACTGGCCAATAATGTGGCGCGAATCCTAATACAAATGGCAGGGACTCCTTGCATCGCGCATTACTATAATGCAAAAGAAATGCACTATGCAAAGAAAGCTACAGAACTGGCGGGAAAAGCTCCTGCACACGGGTTCTCTGTTGCAGCAGAACACTCCACCGTGCAAAAGAGCTGCAATTTGGCGGGAACATGATTTAGTGATGCCGAAGCGCACACAAACAAAAAAAACCCACAACTTTGGGTTGTGACAGCCGGGTTTTGAAAACCTCCAAGAAAGGTGCTTCTACCACCTCTCTGTTCCAGTGTTTTACTACCCCCCTGGTGACAAAATTCTTCCTAATATCCAACCTAAACCTCCCTTGCTGCAACTTGATAGCATTGTTCTTTGTTCTGTCATTTGCCACCACTGAGAACAGTCTAACTCCATCCTCTTTCATGCTCCCCTTCGGGTAGTTGAACCAATGTTCAACTAGTCTAAGTTTGCTCTCAGACTCCTCTTCTCTAAACTAAATAAGTCCAGTTCCCTCAGACACTTGTCATAAGTCATGTCCCCCAGCCCCCTCACCATTTTTGTCACCCTCTACTGGACTCTGTCCAATTTGTCCACATCCTTTCTGTAGTGGGAGACCCAAAACTAACACAGTACTCCACATGTGGCCTCACCACTGCTGAACAGAGAGGAATAATCACTTCCCTTGACCTATCAATGCAGCCCAGTAAGTCATTAGCCTTCTTGGCAACAAGGGCACCCCATTGGCTCATATTCAGCTTACTGTCCACTGTAACACCCAGTGTATCTATTACTCTCCTAAGCTGGGTGTCATCTGCAAGCTTGCTGAGGGTGCACACTCTATGCCATCTTCCAGGTCATTGATGAAGACATTGAACAAAACTGACCCCAGGGCCGATCCCTGGGGCACTCCACTTGATACCAGCTGTCAATTAGAAATCAAATTATTGATTGTTACTCTCTGAGCCCAATGCTCCTGCCAGTTTTATATCCACCCTACAGTCCATTCATCCAGCCCATACTTCCATAGCTTGCCTACAAGAATGTTGCGAGAAACCATATCAAAAGCCTTGCTAAAAATCAAGGTACACCACATCCACTGGTCTCCCTGCATCCACAGAGCCAGTCACTTGATCATAGAAAGCAATCAGGTTGGTCAGGCATGATTGCCCCTAGTGAATCCATGCCGACTGTTACTAATCACCTTTTCTCTTCCAAGTCTTTAGAAATGGATTCCTTGAGGATCTGTTCCATGACTTTTCCATGGACTGAGGTGAGACTGACTGGTCTGTTGTTCCCTAGATACTCTTTTTTCCCTTTCTTAAAAATGGGCACTGCATTGTTTGCCCTTTTCCAAACATCTTGTTCTATGACACTGAATTGTAGCATATTCCTTGCATGGAAATTGCATGAAAATAGCAGCTGACCTTGAAAGAACTGGTTCTTCCTGCTTTGCTTGGCCAACCTCTTTACATAAAAGTAGTTAGCATCATTGGTATGGAAGAAGTGACTAAATATTCTATTTTGTAGATTATTTAGACATGGATACTGCCAGCCTCATTCACACTAAATGGCAAATTACCCTGTAAGTATCCAAAACATGTCAGCAAGAATGGCAGAATCTGATACCTTTCATGTAAACTTCTACTAGTTAACTTTACTGCCTTAACAGAACACCAATTGCTGTTCTTAGGGTACAAATCAGTGTTTCAGGTATTTCAACACCAAGTACACATTATTTAAAAAAATTAGTCAATCAGATTTATCAAAAGATAATGGCAGACCAAATTGTAACAATTGCTCCCTGGAGCCCAACCATGGATTTAGCTACTACTCTTGATCACATAGAAATCTTTGTCAGTCCTTGGATGAAACCAGAATTAAAATCAAGGAAAATAAAATTCCAAATGAATACGATTGTTCAATTACTAAAAAAGAAATAAAAATCTAAAACAAAACCAGCACCTGTTGTTTGGCTATAATATTTTCTTCGTGTGTCTCTATGAGGAGTTTTTAACAAAGATTATACCTTTGAAGAATAACTGCAAAAAGAATTTGCCAACACAGTATTTTCTTTAAATAAGATTTGAATCCTTTCTCCTCCTTTTTGTTGAAAATGTGGTGATGTCACTATGTTCAAGAAGTTGTGATGTAGACGGGAGTTTCTTCCTCTTGATGCTATTGGGGGCTTCCTTGTTCCCATGGAACGAGGAAGCCCCCAAGAGCATCAAGAGGAAGAACATGAGAAGTTTAGGGCATGGAAAAGAGTAGGGCAGAATGAGCTGCACCCTTCTTTCAGAGAAATATATACTTGCCTCCTTTAACCAAGTTCAAGACACACCTCTTATGGCTTGACTAGATTTAAAATATTGGTTATTCCTAACATTGACTTGATGGCATATTTCTGGTAGCATCTTCAGCTGATTAATATGTATGTCATTAAACAGAGTGCACACAGATTTAATGGGCTTTTGAACTTAGACAGAATATTGGGTATCTACAGTTTTTACTCCTTCTGATACAGTCCTTTATTTCCATTTGGGAATCCCTATCATTTTGTGTTATCTGCTTGGCAAACAAAATCTTGAATAACAAAACAAAAAAAAAAAATCTGATCCACCTTTCACCCACTTTCATTATCCTCATCCTCCCCACCTCCCAACAGATAATTTGTGCCAGTGAGGGTTGGTGGTCAATATTTAAGGACATCCAGGTACATAATTTCTTTTTACTTCATGAATTGTAGGACACAGACTGGGCATAACAAAATGCTGCACATCTTGTGACTGAGGCTGCTAGTGTTTTCTCACCTCTCTTATTCACATTCTACTAAATCAGAAACTCTTTTGCAGACTCCTAAAGCAAACAGTGAGTGCCAATCTTTTCAAAATTCCTAGACATTGGCATAATAAGTAGGCATGCATAACACAGAACCTGGGTTTTGATAGTAAACACTGGTTCAGTGTTGGTTATTTCAGAGCCTTTAAATATTTGAAGTTAGCTATGAATTGCAAGGACTTTCCTTTACAACAGATTATTTTGTCTTGCCCAAAGGCCATGGCTTTCACTTTTGTCTTGACTCACTCTTAGACCCATATAGAGCACTGATCTCTTGAAAGCATTTAGGGCCTCTGCAAGAAGTCAAGGTAAAAATCTGAACAGAAGTACATCACTAGCAAAGAGAAGATCAGCATTTTTGTAACATATGGAGGGAAAAAAGAATCTTTCAGAACTAAAAAAAATGATTGTTTTCTCTGAATACATCATCCATGACCCATTCTGACCCCCAAAGTCATTCTGGGAAACAAGAAAATTCAAAGAACCAGTCTGACCAAAATTAAATATTCAAAAACATAAACATAGACACATTTTAAAACCAAATTAAATACAGATGAACTATACATGCCCAAGCAGCACAAAGATGGCATATCAAGAAAATGATTACAATTTATAAAATGTGAATTTATATTAACAAATACCAATCTTGTTTACTTTTGAGAGAATTTAGGATTTAAATAAATTGATTTTAAAGTCTTAAAAAAGCCTTTAACAGGTGGTCAGTTCATTGAGGAAAATGATTTCACACCTAGGTTTCAAATTAAATTTTAAATGGGTACTTTTCTTGGTTGATCTGCAGAAAGCCTGTTCAGCAAGAATTGCAGTTCAAGGCTGAGGAGCTAAACTTCCAAGGTGAACCCAGATTTTTATATTCTATTGCCTAGCTCAATATCAAAAGGCTTACTAAATGAGGTCGTTTTCTATAGCATTCCTAAAAGGATCTACTTTAAGTAAATATTCATATGCCTATTTTTGTCCCCTATTTAAGCCATATTTTGCCCTAAACCTGGCATAAAATGCACTCTAAGCAACTTTATCCTACTTCTTTTGACCTCTCTTGTTCATGTATCTAAAATGATTCTCACCTCTGACAGTCTCTCATTTGTTCATTTTCTTTGGCTCTTCTTTTCTTACCCAAACTTTCATCAAGCAAAAGTTATGTTACATTCCCTTTAAGCAGCTTAGGGAATACTAGTCTTTACGTGTTTATGTGTAGGCAGTATCCCCGTGTTCATGGAAGCATTTAGTTGTCCAGCTGCTGATTATCACAGCAGTGCTGATATCCTGATTGTTTGGACAAAAGGTTTTGGAATCCCAAAACATCAGGAAAAAAGTATAAGTAAATCAGCAGATGATGGAGTCAAATGTGTTTCAGAAGTCTAAACAAAGCAGGAACAAAGGATGGCGATCTGTCCAGAATACTTTCTGCTTTAGAAATCCAGTACAAGTTTAATATTGGGCTTAACAACAGAGTTGCAGAGTGAGAGTTCTGTTTCAAGTGAATCCAAACATGCTTATGTAAAACGAATTGGCTTCTCAAAATTGTCTTTCAAAATTTGAATGTCTTTTAAAACCTAGAATCATCAAATAAGTTACTGTTTCTTCTTATCATTAATCTTCAGAGACACTTGTCTCAGTTTGGTAAGGAAGCTGTTTCACCATCACTAGATAACCAGTTAATTCCCCAATTAACAAACAATAATTTTATACTCAAATGATTACTTGTGTTAATAACTAGTGATAGCATCAAATTACCTTGCTTTATTTGTGCATAGTAGTACTCAATCATACCAGACAGTGACTTGGGGTTTGCATATCAAATATGTAGATCAACCTCATAAGAAAGTTTGTGCCATTCTAAGCTTTTAATTTTTAAAGTGTTTCTTAGAACATATTTCTAAGCTATAGATGTTTTCTTAAAGTTGCATGTGGGCTTTATGAAAGGAATTATTTTATTACAAATATTTCTAGAACTATTAATATGAGCTTAAATCTTAGTGAGTTTTGTGTTTGTTTTTGAGATCCAGAAAAGGAAGAGGAGCAGCTCTTAATTTAACCTATATATGGCTCAGACACATAGTCTAAACATTACTTCCCTCCATGCTCCTAGAAAAAGAACAACAATTGTATATGCCTTAAGAAGGTGGACGTATCTCTGTGCAGCTTTACATGTCCATATCTTACTGGAAAAAAGCATAAATGTTGTGGGAGTTCCTTTAATTACCTTGAACAAGTCATACAAAGGAAAAACAACATGAATAAGAGAGCCAGTAACATGAAAGTTATTTTGACTATTTATTCATATCTAGTCAAGGCATAAGTAAGTTTGTAAAACCCTAACACTTTTAAGCTAATTTTACTGATCCCCCCAGTAGTGTTGATATCTGGTACTGCCTTCTTAAATTAAAATTTGAGAACTACTGCTACAAAAGTAAATGAACATTTAAGCAATGGGTCTGATATCAGCTGGGAATAGAAAATGGCATTTTTAATTCTTTATTTATTTTATAATGAAAGGCTCTGGAAAAACAGGCTCTTACACATGAAAGTAATCCAAACATGTAGACCACAATTCTAATAGTGATATTGCCCTTCAACTGAAGCATCAATAAATATTTCACTGTACAGACATGGCTGGAAAAAATAGTTTGAGAACATGCTGAATCATGAAGAATTTGTTTTGTTTTTACTGCTGTTATCCCTTATATAATCCTCAGCATCACATAAGCAAAGGGAAAGCTTTTCTCATTTCACAGGTTACAAAAATACACAGTTGGAGAGCTGAATATTTGTTTCTCTTATAGCATACCCAATTATACGGATTGGAAACAAAAGGTTACTTACGGTGTTGGCATCAATACTTCTGTTATCACCATGCCTTCACTAGGAATAAGCAGCAGCATTAGTTGCTATAATTTTAAGAGAGGAAAAAAAAAAGAAAGATGCTTTGATGAAAATACTAGAGAAATATAGATGAGCACATCTTAAAACAGAGCTCAAATGCCTATTTAATGTTTGGTTCAGCTCACAGAGTTTTTGCACATACTATAGCAGCAATTTAGCAAAAGCACTTTAGGGTCCCAGCGGCACTTCCATCTATTGCTTTGCTCAATTTCTTAATTTGATCTGTTGACTCTCTTAACAATGGCAGATGTGATGACTATGTTAGGTACAATACACAATAACTGATACTGAAGAACGGAATAATCATGAGACAATATAAAAAAAAAATCATTTCAAAAGCAAATCAAGGGATATAAATTATATAATAGAATTCAAAATGCAGTGTTCATCATTTTGAAACTATTACTGAATATGATTGTAACAGAGAATGGACTCCATCTGCTTTTCCGAGGGTTCGGTGAGAATGAAAGAATACCAGCACCAGACCTGCTCTGCTGGCCTCCTATCTAATGACATCAGATGCAGAAAGGGGAGAATCCTGGTGACAAGGAGTTCTGCTGCAGAAGCCACCACTGACTGGGCATTAACCCAGAAGGCCCTGTCGAAAGATAATGGTCAGTGAGTACAAGATCCCCCAGTAAGAGGAGTGAGAGAAACAACCAGAGTAAGCTGCTGAGAGCCTGTATGGAGGCAGGGGAAATCTGATCAGCAGTGAGTGGAGACATCTGCCGGGCAAGAGAGAGAGAGAGATTCCAAGATTCCAGACTGGATCCTGCTGGACTTGTGGCAGCAGTGAGTCACCTGGACAATAGGGCTCCGGGACTGGAGCAATGGGAGAATTTGACCAGCTATGGCCAGGTGCCTTGGCAACATATCTTTAGGAATAGAAACTGGTCCATTTAGATGGGAATATTGAGACTTCAAACACATATTTGGGGGCAGGACCCCTGCTAAATTAAATGGATGTCAGTTAACAGCTATCCCAAAACAAAACTGAACTCCTGAATGAAAACTTCATCTCGATATTCCACCAGTCCAAGGGTATTAGCCTGATTGACAGGATACAAGATGACCATGGTGGGGGTGACCATCCTCCCATTGTTGACATAGGCCTTATGAGGGAGCACCTACAAAGGCTAAATATCTACAAATCAGCTGGACCAGATGAACTACACCTGAGAGTGCTAAAAGAACTGGCCAACATCATCACACGACCGATGGCAAAGTTATTAGAAGATTCATTGAACTTGGGAGTGATCCCAGAAGACTGGAAAAAAAGCCAGTGTAGTACCTATATTTAAGAAAGGGAGAAGGGATGATCCAGGAAACTACAGGCCAGTCAATTTGACCTCAATCCTGGGTAAAAGCTCAGAGAAAATCAGCAAAGAACCCATAACACACAGGCTAACTGAAGATAGTATTCTGAAGGATAGCCAACATGGCTTTGTCACAGGCAGGATGTGCCAGACCAACCTCATTTCCTTCTATGATCATGTTACTCACCACCTGGCTAGAGGAAATGAGGTTGATGTCATATACTTGGATTTCAAAAAGGCCTTTGACCTGGTCTCCCATGATGTCCTCATGGTCAAATTGGGAAAATGTGGCCTTGACTACTTCAGAGTCTGGTGGCTAGGCAACTGGCTCTATGGTAGGACTCAAAGGTGATTGACAGAATTGAGTCATGGTGGAGGGTGTCCAAGGGGTTTAGACAGAATTGTTCAGCAAAACTGGAGGAGAAGAAGCTCTTTTTAAATTAACAATTACTAGGAGAACTGAAGGATCTGTTGATTTGTGTATAACAGGAGGCTTCTCATTCCAGTTTCCCCACTCCAACTCAGACAGGTGATGGGGGCATCATAATATATGGAATCATGATCTCTCTTAAAACTGGTGCAAATAAGAAAAACTACAGTAATCAAACAGGCATCCACAAAGCTCACGAATCCTGTTTGTCTCTCCGTCTTTACTAGGAACTACACCCTATTCTGAATTAATAGGGGGGAGCAGGGAGAAAGAGAAGGTGGTAAATGGGAAGAAAATAGAGAAAAGGAAGGAGAGCAAGAGAAGGGAAAGAAAACATCTAATATGGAAAAGGGGCAAAAGAGGATCATGAAATGGAAATGAAGTAGAGTATAAAGATGTTGCCATCTTTAATTATGAGGAAAAGTTAATGGATAATTTAAAAAAAAAATGTTGCTGGTTTTCAAAGAGGTCCCAGGTGCCTAAAAGATGGTACCCTGCTGTACCTTAATGTTCAAGGACAAATGAAAACCTGAATTTAGAGTTGGATAAGTAGGACATGATTTTCAGTGTTCTCTACATTGAAATTACTGCAACATCATGAACAGTGTGAATGATTTCATTTGCAGACTGAGTTAGTTATTTAATGGTTTTCTCAGAGCACAATCTACCTAAACTGTATATACAAATATAAGGAAACACCCAGCCTTACTTTTAAAAGGAGTTGAACCTGTGGCATAGAGATGTGGCCAGGTGCTCAGGTCACAGGAGCAGTAGCAATTTCCAGATGTCGCTCCATGGACAGCATAATTGTACAACCTCCAGCATCAGCCATTTTTTTTCACATCCCACTCATGATGGTGGCCAGGGTGATTGGCCTGGTCACCAACAATTCCTATTCATCATCTTGGAGAATCAAACCACACATTTTTTGGTGACTGCTTACAATCAACTCACCACAAAACAAGTTATCATTACTTAAAGTTTTATAAGCCATTACTGCAAAACAGATCAAAATGTTTGTTCCACCAATATTACTGAACTTAAAAATAGGATTTAACAGTATTAATAGGAGACAAATGTCCTGCCTTACAAAGCATTTAAATGTATATTTAAATTATTTCCTTATGCCCACTGTTAAAAATACAGCAATGTCTAACCACAACTATATTATGATTTAAGTAAACAGCACAATGGACTGCAATGATGGAATTTTGGAGTTAAGTTATACATTACACTTAGACCATACTAAGGACACTTAAAATGCGAACGTTCACAAGCTAAAGCTCATTAACTCATGCTAAATGCTCTCTGTTTGGGTAAACTCAATCTCCTCCACAGCAAGCAATTTGTAGTCTTCCAGTATCTCAGCTTCATTCCCAGTGCTCTATTACCTTCCCCACCCAGAGCAGGGGCACAGCCCAGGTGGCCTGGCTCCAAGCCACCAGCCAGTGGCAGGTCAGAGCTGTGCAGGCAAGAAACAGTATTAGCCCTTAATGCGCAACTGCTCACAGCACTTTCTAACTTTAATGCAGCTAAACTTTCCACAGACTTAGTATTGTCTAAATATAACACACAACTTCATCCTTGTTTGCACCTAAAACAACTTCTTATAGCACAGGAAAGATTAAGAAACATTACTTATGACTTTAAAGATGTATTGCTTAAAGCAGTCCTGAATTCATCTGTGGAAATCTTCAAATACTGGAAAAAGCCAGTATGATGTGCAAAATACAATTTCCAGTTCTGTTTCCTTTCTCTCTCCTCCTGACTGATGAATGTTTTCAAGCCCAGCCCCTTCTGGGGTCATGTATATTCTTTCCACTTTTATTTTTAAATTCTATTATAATAAAGATCTTAAAAGATAAAATATAATCATCATCATCATCCTCCTCTCTCCCACTCCCTTTCTTTCCCAAACTCCCACCATACTTTTTCCCCTGTTCAGCTTTCACTTTTAGTGTGATGAAATTTATTTGCGGGTGGGTGAGTACTCATTGTTTTAGCACAAATTCCAACCAAAAAGCTGCTATTAAAAGAAAAATGTGGTTCAATTTTAATGCAATAGCTTGCTTCCTAAATATGGTGAAAGTTCTGAATAAATTTTCAGGTAATACCATATTATAAAATTCTCCAGAAAAGTTACGTTTCCATAGGCAAGCATGGCATGATAAAGAAAAAAGTAGCACACAAAGGAGATTAGACACTTATCAGTGATGTGTAGCCTTTGTGGTGAAGTACAAGGAATTTTTGTGAAAACATCCAAAGAGCTATGCTGCCACCTACTGGATAAACAAAACCATCCATATCACTTTTAGAGTAAAGTAATGAAACAAGAACTATATCTATAATATACCTAAAGCATGTATGCATCTTTTTGTTCTTTATAAAAAGCAAAAGACAGCATGGCTTTTGACACAGGATATGCTCTGCATGTAGCGTGTGCTTAACAGGAAGAAATAAAGACTGTGATATGGCATCATCATGTCACAGTGAGCCAGCAAGATGTACATTTGCTGAGAGCATCAGTTAATTTGTCTCAAGTAAGAAGCAAAAGGAATGATTTTAGAAACTGATTCCCAAAGTTTCCTATTTGGGAATTCATGTATTTTATGATATCAGCAACATACCTATAGTACCTTGCTATTTTTTTTAAACCAAGGTTGTTTTGTACAATGACTACATGCATACTTAGTTTCACTTACATACATACAGATGGTTTGCTACCATTTTTACAAACAGCAGGTTATGGCTTAAAAATAAGCCAATACAAAAAACAGCTGAATTTAAAGACATCAGTACCTACTATTCTGAAGAGATGCCAAGATAACTGTTTTTGAAGTAGTTACCTCTCATTGTCCTTAAAGAAAAGCAGGAGTTGCAAATGGATCTTGTATACCTATTATCCTGCTATCAAACACTAACAATGAAGGACACCGAGGCATTCAGGTTTTGTAGTATTTTTCCCATGTTTATGATAATCCAGTTCTTTGACAGTGCACTTGTTCTGCTGCAACCAGCCAAAGGCAAGACAAATACTACAAGCTTAGCAAATAGGGATATTTATTTTTAATTGGTTTGCTGAAGAGTACAAAACAAAAACCTAAAGACTGCAACATGAAATTAACATTTTTAGGCTACAATGATTTTTTTGTTCCCCTTTTGTTTTACAAAAGCATCTATTTTTCTTTCAGCTTTGTGCTACAGAAAGCTTGATATATAAGCAAGGTGTCAATTGTGTGTGTTTGATTATTTTCAGGGACATTTCTCTATTTAGTAGTAAAAACAACAATGTCAGGTGTAGACGTCAGGCAGAAAGAAAATATTCTCCATATGATTTAAATTAACTGCTTGGCATCAGTCCGTTATTCATGCCCAACGGTAAGCGAGTAGAACTTTAAGTGCAATTAATGGCCTGATCTGAAAGATAGGTAGAAAAATATTGAAACACTGTGGAGGAAAAGGTGAGAAGAGAGTA
>NW_005842511.1:827700-832877 GCF_000455745.1 Alligator sinensis | reverse complement strand
CTTTCCCTTGTCTTCCCTTCCTTACACTCCTTTTCTTTTCCTTCATCACTATGTTTGAGAATGAACAATAGTGATGCCTATTAGCTAAGCTCTGAACCCCGGGTTATAGGTTCTCAGAAGGACATACGACTATTCTGAGATAGACAGACTCATTCTGCAATGGAATAGGCGCTAGAAAGGGCAGGCTATCCCTTTATCCTCCTGATACTTGAAGAATCACATAATGTAGGCTTACAAAAGATTTTTATGATCTATTACATCCTGGAGGAGTTCAGGCTGAAAGAGAATCTATCCAGCAGGAGCTGAAATTAGTAGTAGGCACTTCCTAGAAGAGAAGAGGAAGCTAATTTAGTGCTCAAAGCAAACAATGAAGTAATGAAGGAAAGTACTTCCGAAGGATTTTAAAATATCTATAGGCAGTCATTTATCAGGCCTAAAAACGAACTCTGTTAAAGGGGATGGAGGACAAATAATGAAGACGGTTGTTTTTTTTTTTTTTTAAGAAAAAAAGTTAAAATGTGAAGTTAATTGAAGTTTCCATACAAACTCTTCTACCAAGAGATACTAGTTTTAAGAGCTTAAACTAGTAAGCTGTAAACTTTCCTTTTATAGATTTAAAAAATGAATATGGAATACTTTAAATTATGCACTTTTACCACATTTTTTCAATACATTGAATGAATCAAGAAAACGCTAGCTACAGTATAGACAAGAACAAACAGTAAGGCCTCACTAAAACTATAAAAGGTGAGGTTAATTTTGTCATGCTCAAGAAAAGTACATTCAAAACAGGGACACCTATAAAAGAAAAGATACAAGTATGACTGGGGAAATGGAGAGTCTAACTTATGAGAGTAAGGCTAAAAAAGCTTGCTTTAATTTTAAATCAAAGAAAATGTAAAAAGCATCTAACTAGTCTCTAAATAGAGCAGGAAAGTAAATACTATGAAGGGAGAGGAGTTATTTAAAGTAAAAGACTGCTGGCACAAAAACAAATGGGTATAAACTGGCAGTGAATAAATTTAGGGTGGAAATTGGTACTGAGTTCCTAACCATCAGAGAAATGAGATTTTTGGGACAGCCTTCCAATGGGAACAATGGGGCAAACAAACCATCTAATTAGGTTTAAATGGATCTTGATAAGTTTATCTACAGGATTATGGTACATGATGTGGTGAGTTGGAATTAATTTCCCTAGTTGGAATTGCTGGGGGTGCCTCTGCAATCAGGGAACCCCAGTTTTCCTTGCTTCCCATTTTTCCCCTTTTGCAGAGGCACACCCCAAATGTTGTTTCACACGATCAGCCCCCTGAAGCCCAGGAGGAGTGGTGGCCCTACCCTGTGAGACAATGGGCAACATCTTTTTCAACCAATAAAGCTTATCAGCTCAGCTGGGACACATGCTGGTATAGCTGATCCTCTTTATTTGATAATGTCTGCTTATAAACTACAGAAGTAATCTGTAATCTAAACTCTCTCAGCAAGCCTAGATTTTATTTTATTGGCGGTGTGGGGGCTCTTATTTTGTCCAAAATCAGCTTGGTGAAGGAGGAGCCCAAAGTAATATCTATAACTTTTTGGCTCCTCTACTTACTTGTAAGAGGAGCAAAAATCCCTTGGCAGATAGTTTTCTTTTATAATCAGATGAATGGAAATATAGGTGACATAGACGCTTTGAACTTCTTTCACTGAAGTTATGAAATCAGCTCTCTTTTAAGAGCTGAACATGGATAGTTGCCTAAGACTGCTAAGTCACTAGGTGGCACAGTGGGTGAATACATTAGTCCTTCACCTTGGCAGGGTTCATTTCAAATGCCTATCTTATTTGACCACTAAAAGCAAGCACTGATGAGCTACATTCAGAAACATGCTTTTCCAAGTAATCCAAAAGACTACTTGGCAATGTGGGAGCCTCACCCTCTTCCCCACCCCCACATCAATACCCAATGTGCACTATATGCTTGGCCCTGAGAACTTCTGACTCCCACTGCGTGCCTTGTGGTTTGTTTGAGAACAGGAGAAGAGAAAAAGCTTTGGGTCCTTCCCTTTCAGGGAGGGGATATCTTATCAATGGATATCCATTTAACCCACTTGACCCCTGGCATAATATCTTAGATTCAGCCTGGCATGCAGTATTAAGACCCTCAGTTTTGGCACTGAATTTATGATACTGTTGACCTTCAGGTTTTGAACCCTGGTCCCCCATGTCTGGTTCATACCTGTGACACCAAATCTGGCAAGGAAATCTTCCTTAGAAGAAGGTGATCTGGATGATCTGTGGTTTGTTATTTCCTTGACAGTGCTCACGGATGGCTTGAAATTATGGGCACTCTTACACATTTTCTGCGAGTGGGGCGGAGTTGAGGGGGCAGCACTTTAATTAGTGTGGCTCCAAGAGCTGCATTAATTAAAAGTGCCACCGCATCTCATGTATCAGCCTCCCCATGATTAAAAATGGCAGAGGGGATGCTTGAACTAATGCTTGTTTGATGAGCTTTAGTTCAAGTGCCCCACCACCATTTTTAAGCACAGGGACGCTGATATACAAGATGCAAGAAACTGCTGGAGTGCAACAATTGCCACGCTCCAGCAGACTCGATTAATCGAGTGCTGGAATTCCAGTACATCGGAACGGCCTCCGTGACCATGTATAGGCACCCATCTAATTCTAGGTTGGAAGGTTAATGCAGATGTTGGGTAAACACAGAGTGGTCCAGGGACATTGTCTCAGCATTTACCTTAAGAATTCCATATTTTCCCAGAGCCAAAGAACTGTTGAACAAATAAGTGGAGCTATGGCCCCTTAAGATACTTGCTCCTTCTTCCATGCAGAATCTAAAGGATTTGCCTGTGGAAAAATTCCATGGCAGATCAGACTAATCCAAAGCCTGACCACTTATAGGGCATAACGCGAGGCCAGCTTGCTTGCCCAACAAAACACTTGCAGTGAAATTGGCATCATTGGTTTATGCAAGTTACATATTCCCCAAAGAGAACCAGAATCTCCATATCGGGAGATGAAAAAGAACAGATGATTCTTTGAAATTAAGAATCTAGCTGGAAAGCATTTTAATTAAAAAAACACAGGTTTCTATACAGTACATTGTAAGACACTAGACTGAACTGCTGGGGTAAACAGGGGACATCACCAAAGAGCCATGTGTGAGTGGAAATGGGAATTCATCAAGCAGTTATCCTTCATGTATTAGCTTAAAATGATATATCCTGTCAATTCCTGGAAAGTGTTTTTGTCTTTTAGGAGAAGTAAAAGAGAAATAATTTTCTGACTCTTCCAAAGAATTATTTGCATTACTGTTATTCTGACTGCCTGCATCCAAGAGCAAGGTGTTAGGTGCTGTAATGAGAGAGTGTGCCTGTCCCAAAGCAGTTACAGTCTTAACACACACACATACATACACACACACACACACCCCGTCCTAGATTGTGTTCAAGTTCTCCAGATACAGAGTTTGTAGGCGCATGCTTAGCGTTGCTCAGATGTGTTCCTGAACATATCTGTAGGAGAGAGTGGAGTTCATTTCTCAGCTGTATTCCTAGCTTGCTTCAGAGGCCTTATAGACATATTCTTAAAAAAACCTTGCACATGAAGCCTAAAGGTTAGAACCAACTCTATAACCTCATAAAATTTTCAGAAAGAAGTTGATAGCTTTAAGAACAACACTTCCTTGCATATAGAAAATGTAGTTAAATATCCCAAATGTAGGGGGAAAATATCCAAAACCCCCCAAAAAAACAACAAACCATGGTATTCCCTGAGGTACTTTCAAGAGAAACACAACCCTCCTAATCTCTGCACATGTTGTATTATTGTTATGATTATTAAACTCAGCATTCTGTACATTTTTTAAGAGATACCATTAATTAAATTTTAACAGCTGGCCCATAATACAGTGTGCATTACAACTCCACAGTTCTCTCTCATAATTTTCTGGGTATACCAAAAGCATATGTCAGAGCAGAAAGGGCAGAGATAAACCCTGGGGAATCTGAAAAGTGACACCTGACTGGAATTCAATTTGCCAAAGAAATGTAAAGATGCTGTGTAATGCAGCCAAAACCTTAGTTTATATCCCAGTGATTTAGTGGCTTGAATTTCAAATTAACTTCAACTACCCTCAGAGTGAGTGCTCAAATTCAGTCCCAATCTATTTTTGAAATATTTAAACTAATTAAAATGATATTTTGATTCAAGACTATGAATATGTTTAATTAAACTAGAAGGTAAAATGTAAATATTCCAGCTAGAAATATGTTTATACTCAAGCCACAAGAATAAAATTGTATATTTTTACTTTTTTATAATAAGGAAATTCAAAATGTTATTATGTTTTTGCTAGGCAGCATATTCATTACAAAGCAATGGCTGTACATCTAATTCCACAGCAGGGAATACAGTCAAAGTTACACAATTCCATCCAATAATACTAATAGATTTTTTTTTTTAAATCTAGTAAAATGAAATAGTGCTGAATCCTAAAAAATTAAACAGAATTATTAAAGAAATCATGACACATTATATTTTTAAGATTATTACTATATCCCATTTCAAGTCTTTTCCAGAATAATTGATTTGATAATTAAGATACACTTTAGCACACTAATTAATCATGTTGTTAGAATCATGAAGGAACTCTTTTAGGAAGAACCTACTTCTATCACCATCCAGCAAGGCACTCCAATTAGCTTGACTTTACAGTCAATTTTTTAACTCTTATTGTGTGAATAGTACAAAAAAACCCCCTCAAAACCCTCAGATACTCAGCTTCCATTTTTAAGGAGACCCCTTTTTCATTTACTTTGTCATGACTTCTTAATTTGCAGGCTAAATTATGAAAAAGGGCTAACTACATTTTGGAAAATAATTCCTAAATAAAAAAGTATAACTTCCAAAAAATATGAACTCGTACTAATGAGCAAGGATCTGGGTTTTCCGTTTCCCATGAAAAAATGGAGTAAACCATGGATTTTACCTTTTACCAGAGGCAAACACAGATTTCTTGTTTTACCAGAGAAACCTGTGGGTTTTGCAATGAGTTGGGAGGGAGTGGGAGGAAGGCAGTGAGACTGTGGGCACTACGTGCGTGGACATGCATATGGCCCCGGGCAGCCTGAGAGCAGCTCCAGCAGGTAAGTTGTGGGGGGGGGGGGGGGGAGGG